>NW_013952656.1:355037-365047 GCF_001266775.1 Austrofundulus limnaeus
GTATGACACATGCTCTGTGCCTGCACTCTGCTCAGGGTGCAGCATTTCTGCCTTCTAACAGTTTACCGTACTACATTATTGCTGCTAATTGTTTAACGTTTATGTGTTTTTGTTTGGTTCTAATCGCATTACAGTACCACCAAAATGTGCTGTAGGTCTTTTCTAGACCCACAGCGTATTTTAATTTTTTTCTAGGTCTTTTCCAATGTTTGTTTGTTTGTTTCTTTGTTTGTTTGTTTGTTTTTTCACTATTTGTGTACTCAAAAAATGTAACCCCCACAAAAATCGGGGCTTCACGGTATTGCAGTAACGGGTAATCTGTGATATTATTTTTTAACTTGAATGAAAAACAGCTCCAAGTCTGTCATTTCTCAAATGCTAATTATAGTTATAAACGCAAAGGCAGCAGGTGATCTGAATTTATTTGTCAAATGTTAGATCTTGATTTCATTGTTTTCAAATTCTCAGCAGAGTCATGCAGTCCTGTGCACGCTTCACTTCAACCAGAAACAGTAACAACTTCGATAAATATTGGCAGTTGTTGGGTTTTAGATTTTGCAAAATTTTAGTGAATATATTGTGCAGTTGTTTCTTTTTTTTAAATCTACCCCTCTTTTTAGACATGCACACACACTTCTTCCATTAGGCCTCCCCTGCTCACCCTCCACGTTATTGCCTTCAGGCGCTCTCACTCAGAGTCTGAACTTATTATGCTTCTCTCCCTCTCTGAATGTTGCTGCACTCAGCTTGTGAATGGAGAGGGAATGAGCTCGTTTCCACCTGCGTCAGCACAAGGAACGGTTCTGCCGCTGCAGACGGCTCAAGTGGAATGAGGAAGCACTGGGAGATGGACCCTGAGCTAACGATGGGTTTCTTCCTCTCAGCCAATCAGGACTGATGTGATTTAAGGCTCTCACTGCAGCGCGAGAACATATTTATGGAAATGTTAAACACTTTTTCTTGGAAGATTGCTTCAGGCTCTTTGTCCTGTCTCAAACTGAATCAGATTTTTTTTTTTTTTTTGTCTTTTCTCTTAAGTACCCTCTCTCTCTTCTACTGGAAAGCACGTAGCTTAACTGTAGGTCTTTGGATATTGTAACTGTATCAACAAAAAAGCAGATTGGATTTTACATCTAAACTGTAAATGTGCAATCTCATGCAAAGTCTTATGACGTAATTATTTGGAGTAAACATTGTGAATGACTCAGCAATAACCACCCCAAATATGAGCACAATATTTGTACAACTGCCAGAATTATAGCCATTTTAGTGTTTTCTAAGGTCAGTTAAATATGGCATTACCTAGTTTGACCCCAAAACATAATCACCTGCAGAGGCACATCCAATGATTACTTTCTGAACGTTTCACTGAAGTTTGCAGTGATTCAAGAGATATCTTGCTAACAGACAGAAAGAATGTTTTGATTTATTCAATTTATTAAAACCAAAGAAAATGTATAAATAATCAAAACAAAACACAAGTCATAAATTAAATGAAAGAAAGCATGAAGAAGACAATCATCTTATTTTAGCTGCCCCCTTTTTCCCCAAAATTTACGGAGCCTGCGAGGAGACATGGGGGATTTTTTTCTTTTGCGTTCCCTCGCAATACTTTTGCGTTCCCTCGCAATACTTTTGCGTTCCCTCGCAATACTTTTGCGTTACCTTGCAATATTGTTTTGCTTTCCCACGCAAACGATTGTTTTGTATATGAACTGAATCAAGTCAGACTTTTATTTTGAAATATCCAGTTGAAACAGGATGTGTCGCCACAAGTTCGTGAAATTGACATTGATGTTGCGTGGCCGCAGTGTGTTAAAATATCGGCATATAACATACTTCCATGCGTGGTTGTGTGATATATTCATTCTGAAGCTGAATTAAAGCAGTAGGCTAACTCGCTAACAGTGAACATGTGAGTTTGTTAATAAACTGGCAGCACAACAGTGTTTAACGACTTTTGCAAGGGAATGCAAAAGTTATAGCGAGGTAACGCCATACTTTTGCGTGGGAACACAAAAAGAAAAAAATCCCCCATGTCCCCTCGTGGGCTCCGTAAAAATTAAATTCTCATGAAGAAAAAAATATAAAAAAAATACCAGGTCTTTCCCAAGCAACAATTTATGTCATACACACAAATTATATATCATATTTCTTCCACCTAATGTCAAAGTTTTGGCTCTTGTGCAACCAGTCTGTTCTCAGAAAACAAGTTGGGGATCTGTCTCAGCTACTACCACACTGAGTTTTAGGTCAATATACAGTGTTTCCCAAAGTTGGGGTCGGGACCCAAAGTGGGGTCCCGAAAAATCAAGGTGGGGTCCTGAAAATATTTTAAGAAATAATTACATTTTTGCCTTAGGTGTTACAAAGGAGTGAGGTTAGTATATTTAAAATGGATAAATGTAGTATATATAGTATATAGTAGGGACGGCTGTGGCGGAGTGGTTAGGGGAGTCGTCCTGGAACCAGAAGGTCACTGGTTCGATCCCCCGTCCAGCCGTCTCAGTCGTTGTGTCCTTGGGCAAGACACTTCACCCACCTTGCCTACTGATGGTGGTCAGAGGGGTCCGGTGGCGCCGATGCATGGCAGCCCCACCTCTGTCAGTGTGCCCCAGGGCAGCTGTGGCTACAGTGTAGTTTGCCATCATCACTGTGTGAATGTGAGGGTGAATGTCTGTTAGTGTAAAGCGCTTTGGGGGTCCGGAGGGACTTGAAAAGCGCTCTATAAGTTCAGTACCATTTACCATAAAAAATGTTACTATGCCCGTGTTTAGTTGACCCGATACAAATGTTTATCATACAAAAATAGTTGGGGGCACAGGTCTCTGCTACTGTTATTTTGTGGGTCAAAAGCTGAAAAATTTGGGAACCACTGCACTTTGGTTCCCAAAGTTGGGCTTGGGACCCAATTATGGGTCATGAAGCACCTTGGATAATCTCCAGAAATCAATTTAAGGGGTAATAAAAAATTGCTGATGTAATATTTTCTCTTTAACTATCACAACAACACAAAATAAGTAAAAATAAGTATTTATATTTGTGTACAAGCTGTTTAGATTGTCAAAAAGCCTGTGTTTTTAGGGTTATTAACAGAGTTCGTGTACTCAGACCAGTAATATTTGGGGTCACAAGTTTTTGCCATGGATATTTTGTGGGTCAGAAGATAAAAAGTTTGGGAACCGCTGATCTATAAAACTGACTGAGTTACAGCTATTTTGTCATTCATACAGTGGATTAGCTGTGGCAGCCATGTTGAATTTTATTGACAATAAAAGTCAGTCTGTTGTAAATGTCAACATAACTTTCTAAAAGTTTTAGATAAAGGTACAGAATAACAAACCTACACACATATACAGTACACTGCAAAAATGATCCATGAAAATAAATTGCAAATACTAGATTATAATCTGAATCTCCTCAAATTAAGTTGTATAATCTATCAGTGTGGAAAGACAATTACACTTAGTAAGACTTCTTGAAATAAGGAAAAGGTCCAGGCTAACAAGATTAGTAATCTAACATATTCTGTATGTGTAAGTATTCAAATCCAGAAAAACAAAAAAATGTGCTTTGTCTCTAAGTGAACAGGGACTTCAGTAGAGGATGATGTGTTGTATTCTTCGTTACTGCTTGTCAGAGTTTTGGCACTGATACATACACGTGTGTGTTTTTAGTCACTTTGTGATTTCTGTGGTCGCAGCAGAAGCTTGACAGCCAAGGAATGGGTCATGACGGATGGCCGTGTCTGTCCGTGAGGATGGAGGGGTCGCCGGGGTCCTCGTCAGTGGTGTAGGCACTTCCCCGCTCAGCCCCCCTTGACGTTTTTAATTAACCTCTTAGGGAGGATCAGTCCTGGTAATCACAGGCTTGAAAGTCCCAGTATTAGGACTCGTCTGACCTTTAGGTGCAGCTCAAACACTGCAGCATACGGAAGAAGACAACAAAAAAAGAAAAAAAGTCAGTAGAGTACCAATGTAAGCCTTCTGAACTCTCATTTTCTTTGACACCATTTTCTTTTCTTTTGCTCACCTCACTGCAGGTTTTGGTTTCTGCTCTCCATTCATCTCGTTAATTCCTCCCCGCTGCTACAGACTTTGTTTTATTTCACAGCAAAGAAACTCCATTGATCCCACCAAGAGTCGAGTGCAGTTTAATGGCATTTAGTCAAGGCAGGACTTGCGAGGCTCCTTTCTACCCTTCCTCGTTTTCTCCTCTGGCTCCCACGTAGACCTCGTGGCCTCGTTATATACAAACAGAAAAGAGGCCCAGGCATAAATAAAAATAATCTAATGTTTCACATTAGGCTTCTAAGAGAGGAGGAGGCCTTGGTGCTCCTCGGGGGGAAGCACGCTCCTCTGAGTGATGTCCCAGAACAAGCAGATCAAACGCCTCTCCTCTCGGCTTTTTTTTCCCTATCACTCTATTTTGGTTGCCTTCTTTCATGTTGGGGAGCAGTGGCTTAAGTGGCTCTACTGGAGCTCACTGATGGGCTCCCAAATGAAGCCAGCAAGAGCTGTGGAAATAAATTGGTTCATTCTCAAGCTGGGACTTCTGTGGCGCCCCCTGCTGTTGGCTTTACAGAGTGTGTTGGAAGAGTTGCATCATTTCAGTGGACGGGTACTTCTTTCCATGTTAAATGAATGCTCATTGGAAGGATGGGATGGAGATAAAACCAATGGATGAAGCCACAGCTCCCCCATGTGGACATACAGAGGGATTCCCTTTTGATCATTACATACTGTTGTGGTCAGATATTTAGATCCAAATATTCTTTTTGTTAGGTGGAATAATTGAACAACATACTGCTTTAGTGGTTTTTAAAAAGAAGAATTGCAAGAATATCTTGCAGAGTACAGCTGTCCACAATCCTTTCTGGAGAAGAAGTTGTATTGTTAGATAAGACAAAAATGGAGGTTTTGGCAGAAATGGTAAGACGTATGTTTGGAGGACTTAAGATGAACCTTTCATCTGTCGAGCATGATGTATAATGCCCAAAGTGAGTGGAATAAAAAAGGCAGCAAAATCCCATAAAATTATTTAGCTTCACCTAAAATAAACAGCTATGGTTGAAACTTGGACAGATTTGGGTATTTCAACAGCACACTGACTCCAAATACACCACAAAGCTGGTTTCTGAGTGATGAAAGCAGGTTATCATTAGGCTTCTAGAATGGACTTCCCAAAGCTCTGGTGTTCAGTCTAGCTGAAAATAAATGTTCCTCTGCAGAGGAAAAGGGGAATGTTCAAAAATTACCTCATTTTTTTGATTCAAACACACTAAAACTAAACAATACCCTAATTATAAAATTGAAATGCACTAAATATCATAAATGTAATTACTTAGTCCTGCTTTTGTTGTCTCTCCATCGCCACCAAACTTCAATCAGTTTGGTCAGAAAGGAGGTTGGGGGAGGTTTCTGCTTTGTTGGGCGTGAAACTCGAGGTGGATTGAGAAGTTTTTTTTTTTTTTTTCCTTGAAATGATCATGTTTCCTACTGCCTCACGCTTCAGGTTGATCATTTTCAGAAAAAAAGTGGCATGAACCATAACACTGGTTTTCCTTAGTCTATCAACACAATTTAAAAACTGATGCATAACTTGAAGTCTCTATGACATATTTGACATTTTGCAGCAGTCTCAGAGAGGCTGCCTTCCAGCTACAGTGATTTGAATTGACCATGTGAATTGATCATATGACATACTATGCTGCTGTTCTGCATCAGGTTGTAAGGGTTCCACATTTCCATTCAAAATTCTTTAATATCTGACTAAATACATGTGATAAAATATTTTTACATTACTTGCTAACTGTTTATCTGAATTGCACTGTTTTCCTGCACACACACACACAAAAAAAAAAACATTGAAATCACATGATGGTTCACAAAGACTTCAAGAATTTGGTGACAGGGCCATTAAACAACACATTTTGCGGCCATTCTGACATAACATTCACTTTGCTGTCATAACATAAAATACCAATAAAACACATTATAAAAGTCAGTGGCCAGTGAGTATGTGTATAAATACATTATTTTCATTTTATAGTGGGGGCATGGTGCCCGATTTTATGCATATCTATATTAATTCCTGCAAGTTTCATTAAAATATATCCAGTGGTTCGTGGGAGTTCTGTAACATAAACTAACAAACCTGTGATGGTTGCATCACTTTCCCGATTAAATTAAGAATATTCTCATAAAACTGGATAATTTTACACAAACTGAGAACTTCTTGTTATCACACACCACACCCATCCCACAGGTGATGAAGTGTATTTAACTTGCACACGGTGTAAAGCAGATTATGACCCGCGTGACCCACGGGCAGGGCAGCAGTGAAGCTGCAATCCTATTGGTTAGAGGTGTTCTAGGAAATGTTAACCAGCCAATAGGAGGAGTTATTGATTTATCTCCGTTTTTGATCCGCGTTTTAATGTCAGCACTCTTCCTTTAACAAAAAGGGAAGTTTGCTGCCTGTTGTCGCTCACAAAAGGTTTTGTGAAGAAGAACGCGTCATCCACGCTGTTTGTTTTGTTAATTTACTTGGTTTATGGCAGCTAAAAGAATCCATAGATGTCACAGAGAAGCGTTTCTAAACTCCGCCTTCCGGTCAGTGCTGCTCATTACAAGTTTGGTGAGTGTTTTATTAATATTATTATTATTTTTTTTTTCATTTCAGCGTGGACCTTTTTAGACATCTTTAAAGAAATAATTAAAAATTAAAGAGGCAACTTTTAGTAAATCCTTTCCAGTGTGCAGCAGCAGCGTGTTTGTTTCTGTCGTCTGCCCTGCACTGTACTGAGAAGTAGGGCAGATTATAATTTGATCTGTGCGGTCCAAAGCCAATACTCATTTATCTGTGACAGACTGGGGGGGCTATTACAAAGAGGATGAATGCTGAACCCAGTCCAAACGTGGCAGTCCATTTAGAGGTCACCAGATGATTAAATTGAGCCACAACTTCCTTTATTTAGACATTAAACTGTCAGTCAAATGTTGAAATATGACCATCTGTATGCTTCTGCCAGATCATTTGTCCAAGTACATTATGACTGACAGACACATTATATTCTAGCTCTGTCTTCTGCTGTAAGAAGCAGAATTTGACAACTAATGTGCTGTCCACTCATTGTTAATATCTGCACAGATCCCCACATGATCTCTATTTTATTTCACTTGTTTAACTGCTTGTTAACAAACAGCTAAACCAACCAATCACACGACAGCAACTCAATGCAATTAGGCATCCATGTGGTGAAGATGACTTGCTAAACTTCATCAGCGTCATAATGAGTAAGAACGGACATTTAGGTGACTTTGAATGTGGCTTGGCTGTCGATACCAGCTGGACAGGTTTGATTAGGCATAGGCCCCGGCAGAATTTGATCAGAAAACTTTGGCCAATGAGAACATTTTTTTTTCCTGCTCAGTCCTCATCCAATTTATTCTGATTTAAATCTGGCCAGCCCATTCCAAAACTTAAAATATCTTCTGATGAAAATCATTCTTTTGATTTATGCTTATTGTCATCCTTCAAGAAAAATCCCATTTTCATCTTCAGCTTTCTAGCAAACATCTGACAATTTTATACCAAAACTGACAAATAAAACCAAAGTTCTGGCCAAAGAAAAGCAACCCCACAGCATGATGCTGCCACCACTGTGTCTTACAGTAGGTAGGATGTTTGTTTGGTGGAGTAGAGTGTTGCTTTTGAACCAAACTTACCTTTTGGAACTGTGGTCAAACTGTTCTAAACTGGGTTCATCAGACCAGATCTTACTTTCCCACACAAATTTAGGAAACATTGTAAGAAAAAGAAATATTGGTAGTATATTTTTTGTTTAAGTGGATCAAGTTGTTTATCTTTATAAGAGAAGGCTTCCATCTTGCAACCCTAAATCATTGTCCAGATAAATGGAGAACACCGAAGGTCATCAGGTGCGGAACACAACCAGTACCTGAAGGAGTTTCTGGCAGCTTCATCAGTGTTGCCATCAAGTCTCTCGGCTGCCACCCTGATCGATTTTCATTTTGTCTTGTTGTCAATTTTGGAAGGACATACTGGTTTTGATAATGTTGCAGTTGTCCTTTTTTCATTTCCACTTCTTGATTACTATCCTGTGTTCCATGGGATATTTAATGTTTAAAAAATGTTCAACTTCCGAATTATACCTTTAAATAACAAGATTTTTGATGCCTTGTGAATTCTCTGAGAACTATGGCCTTTTTTTTGTAAGACTGAAATAAGGACATAGAAGATAAACTGTACGAGGACATCCAAACTTGGATAATGTAAATGCTTCCTACTTTAATTTTTAAGTCACTTTTCTTAAGTATCCTTATGTTTGTGCCGGGGCACCCCAAAGATCTGGTGCCCCGGCACAAACAGAGCAATGTTGAATATGCTGTTAAGTGCCAGGAGGACTGCGTCCAGTTATACATCGGGGAAACAAAGCAGCCACTGTTCAAAAGAATGTCCCAACACAGACGAGCTACATCTAATGGCCAGAACTCTGCAGTTTTCACTCATTTACAGGCCAGCGGTCACTCTTTCAGAGATGAGGATGTTCTCATTCTTGATAGAGAGGAACGTCGGTTTGAGAGAGGAGTAAAAGAAGCCATTTTTGTGAAGAAAGACCGTCCATCATTAAACAGAGGTGGAGGCCTCCATTTTCAGTTGTCCCCCTCCTACAGCGCAGCTATTGCCAGTATCACTCCACCCCTTGTTAACAATAAGTGTTAATTAGGTGTCAACGATAGCCATGTGATGTATCAGTCACATCACAAAAGCCTGAATTTTGCCTGAAACTCTCAGACTGAAGAAGTCTCTTGGAGGAGAGACGAAACGTTTCATTAGAGAAGAACCCATCCAGAAGACCTATACATTTTTTTTCTTTTAAGTAATTTATTTTAGCAGACAAACATTTATCTGAGCAAAATATATAAAATAAATAAATAAAAATAAAGTAGGTTCTCTGAACAGATTCTTCTTTAATGAAACGTTTCATCTCTCCTCCAACAGACTTCTTCAGTCTGAGGTGTTTACAGGTAAAGTCAGCCTTTTAAGCAGTGCCTCCACATGGTGGACAAACAAGTTTAGCAATGATCATCAAAACTGTTTGTTCACATGCAAAAGAGGACCCTCAGCCTAACAATAGATCACTGATGTCTGAGCACCAGAAATTCTGGGGTCCTGTTCAGACATGGTCTAAATTAAACGTTATCATACCTAACTTTCAAATTGCCCAAAGTGAACAAAACTCAGTTGCTTGTTCTCCACGTAATAAACATGTAGCCAGAGTAACCATGGGCTTTCAGCTGAAGTGGTCTGTCACATACCTTTAAGCTTATCTTGACTTAAGGTTCAGAATCACTTGAGTCACACTTTTGTTACACATCTCTTAGTAAGCTTAATTATTTAACCAAACAGGATACAGGATCATAAAATGAGTTCTGACTTTACAGAGCTCTGGCCTTTTATGATCCAAACTGAAGTATTTAATACTCAGTAATTAACAGTAAACTTTCTGCCGTCTGCTTTTTTTTTTTCACACAACTTTACTGAATGTGTAAAAGTAGAAAACAGGTTCTTTGATTGACTGACATGAAACCTTTGGCTTTTCTCGTCAATGGGAACTGGTCAGCAGGACCCAGTTTTTGGGAGCTGCCATATTGTTTATGGAACCAGTACCTGTACTGTAGAAATTTTAAGTCCGACCTACTCCCCTTAGCACAAGATGTTACTGGACTTTTCTCAAGCCTGAAAAAGCTAATTAGAGCTAAACATATTGAAAAGTTGAGTGTTTAAATATACAACGGTGTGGTAAAAACTGTTTCAACATCTGCAATAATTCAATTTAGATGTGGTTTTTTTTATTGATTTAACAAGGTCAGTATTTAGTTTGTCTACAAGGACATACAGTGGTTTGCAAAAGTATTCATACCCCTTGAACTTTTCCATATTTTGTCACATTACAACCACAAACATAAATATATTTCACTGGA
>NW_013952656.1:367052-383118 GCF_001266775.1 Austrofundulus limnaeus
CTGGGAGGCACGCAGGTGAACTGCTTACTTGGAATCACTCCAGGTCAATATGGTCTAAAACTGATAAAACTAGACCAGACTGAGATCTGAGCAATGTCATCTTCTAAAGGTTTTGATAGCATCCATGCCCATATTCACCACCTTTCATGTGATCCAATTACAGTAGATGGAAGTTAGTGCCAGGTGTGACACAGCTATGGCTCTGAAATATCCCCTAACTTGACCATACTTTGTTGATTTTTTTTTTCTTTTATACTTCAAACCCTCTCTAGTTTTTGGTCCTGACTGTGTCCGTGTATCCTGGGTTGAGGTCCTTAGCTGTTCAGCTTCACGCAGTCCTAACGGGGAGCTACACACCAGGCCACCACTCTGTCCTAATAATCAACAGTCCCAGTGAACAGATAGCCAAGGACATTGGCAGGTACAGCAATAAATAAAATGCATTTGTTTACCTTAACTTACCACCTGTCTCTGAATTTTAATAAAAACAAAAATACTAAAAAATCTTTACTCTTCTTGACGAGAAAGGTACTTAAAAGTTTGGCTTCTTGCTGTACAGAATTAAAAAAAACGTATATACTGGTATTAAATGCTTGTTTTCTCTACCATTTTCCTGCAGGGCTGTCATGGAAAAACGTCTGGCAGCTGGCGTTAATATTTTCCCCAAGACCTCCACAATGTAAATCCTATGTGATTCCGACACTTGCAGACATTTCTATCTATGCCTTACACACTGTCACATACTGTGTACCAACATATTTTTGTCCACTCTTCTGCATGTTTGTTTTTTTCAGAACACCACACTGCGAGTGGGCGTCATGCCAAAAATCTTATCTCAGTTTACAGTTAGCTCTCAGAGCAGTCCTATTTGTATACCGGTAGCTACTTTTCCTGTTCATGGAGAAGCACAAAAGAAAGAGAATATAAAAGCTAACAATTAGGGTTACAGTTATTGACTAAAGCTTTATTCTGAAAAAATGAGAACACCTATGTAGGAAAGTAGGCAGAATGCATTACCTCCTATAAAGACTTAATCTGTCATGTTTTTTTTTGTTTGTTTGTTTGTTTGTTTTTTTAGGTACTATTGGAAAGGTGAAATCCAAGATGCTACTGAAACACTGATAGTAAGCTGTATTGTGATCAACATGTCCTTTGGCCTAATGAAACAGGCTTATTTGACTCTCACTGTCATTTCAGCTGGTGAGAACAAAAACTTCCAAGATCCACCAAGTTGTTGATTTTGTGAGGTAAGAAGTGGCAAGATGTACTTAGTACAAAAAGTAAGTAAATTTGTGTTTATTAGATTATTTCTTTGTGGTAACAATGCTTCTTGGTAATAAATCGTATACACCTGGCTGGCAGCACCTGGGGTTACTAGAAGCTCAAAACAAGTGTCAATAGCAACAGCAAAAAATAAGCTGTTTGGCAGAGAAGATTTGGCAAATTTGTCATCAACAAAGACATAATCTACCAAACACAAATTTAATATATGGTTTCTTGTATTTAATAAGGTCTGTTACAAAGCTTTGCTGACTTGTGAAAGTTGTTGTTTATACTTTATGACAAACTGTCAGAAACTCAAGAGGAAAAGGTTTTGACATTTTTAGAAAAACACTGTAAAATTTAACTAAACACTACTGCAGCTGGCACACTGAAAATTAAAACAAAAGGGTGAATTAATAAAAATACCAATGTTCAAAATATACCATTCCCCATGATTATAATTATTTTAGCTTTAATTTTACATACTGTATGTTTGAAAGAAAAATATCAGCCCCATATTACACAGTTCTGATAAAAATAGCATCCAAACTTAACTGGGTATCTTGCCAACAAGTGTGACTATTAGAAAAAAAAAAAAGAGCAAACTGACCCAATCGCATAAACCTAATTAAAGAATGTAAATTGCATTTGTTACAGATTGCAAGTTTCTCATTGAATTAAAGGATCTGAAAGTGCTTCCACTGGTGTGTTTTTTGTCTTCTTTCAAGGTCCATCCATCCCTATTCAAACCCAGAAGTCCTCAGTTTTCCAGTAGAAGATGGTAGTCTGGCCTACATGAAGTTGATGGATGAAGCCATTCCAGATGACTGATAAAGTTAATGCCAGCACAAACAGAAGCCAAACAAGGACACTAAGCCATGTGTGCACACTAGCCATGTTTCCATCCAATGGAAATGCAAATTTTGAGTGAACTTTTAAAATATTGCAAAAAAAGGAATTGCGATTTAGGATTAGGCATGTTTCCATCTACAGGTTTGGGGAGAATCAGTCAGGCTATGCGGAGCTTTATATCGTCAGACATTGACTTTACTCATGGCTGTAATAAACAGGAAGCAGAGGTTGCAAACTAGCAGGGACCACACATCTCAGGACAATGGTATCACTAGTACTGCTGGTATTGCTATTGGGCTAGTTGTAATTGTTCTGTCATATCAAGTAGTATGGGCATTGTTGCATGCTGTCAGTCCACATGCACCTGTTGTTGCATCCAGCCATGTTTTTGTGTGTGGTGGAAATTCCTGGGAGTAAGCCGTCAGTGGAAAAAGCTGATCAATCATGTGAGGTAAATGTTCACTGCATCAGAACTTTTAAGGCAAGTGTTTCCATCCCCCCTTTTGCTCATTAACTGTTTTTGGAAGACACAAACCCTACAAACTATTTCAAGCAAGAGTAGTTTTTTTTTTTTGCAAAATTTAGGACATTTTGTTTTTATATTTTGCCATTTCCATTAACCTTATCTATTGCGATGCTTCAAAATGTGCGTAAAAATGTTGATGGAAACAAGGTTACTGTTGTTTGAAAGCTCCAGAAATGTTTGTCTCGAAATACGTATGCCATTTTATTGTTCGTCATTTTAGAGTGGATACTTTTAATGTCAGTTTTTCATTCAGTACAAACTTATTATTATTATTATTAAACTGGAGATTACAGCAATGACTGGCGCACAAGGTCACGATGGATAAGT
This sequence comes from Austrofundulus limnaeus, assembly GCF_001266775.1. Lineage (NCBI taxonomy): Eukaryota > Metazoa > Chordata > Actinopteri > Cyprinodontiformes > Rivulidae > Austrofundulus > Austrofundulus limnaeus. Next base: position 370,021 of record NW_013952656.1, read on the forward strand.
GTGTGAGCACTCCCAGATTTCCCCCCTATCAGGAAAGACAGCAGGCATGAACAATGTTTTGATGTTGTTCTAAACTCCGTCTTTGATGACACAGAAAGGGAGACAGAGGGTGACAAAGAATGAGATATGGAGATTACATGAGATATGAAGAAATGTGTTACTGGAATTAAAAGACTTACTTGTTATGGCCCTGAATAATCAGACATGAGAGGATTAGCTATTGACTACCAACATTCAAGACAAGATAACAAAAAAGATAACAGAAACCTTGCTTTTAAACTAAAAGAATGTCATGGCAAAAGCCCTCAACAAGAGTACTGCATATGGCACATATACACTCATCAACAAACTATTATACAGCAGTCTATATCAATGGCCCAGACAAAATCTTTGCATAACCTTTGACCTTGGTTTTTAACCTTAAACTTAGAACTGAGGTGATGAAAAGATAATGTGACACACTGTCTCATACAAATGTGTACCACAAATCAGACGTTATGGGCAGGAAAAGTGAACGTGCGGAGGCAATCATATGTCTGCCTTTGACATCAAAGCACAACTAGTCTTATACAAAATAAAGTACACAGAATTGCCAACAAGAAACTGCACAGCAGAATAGTCAATATATTGTCAATTATTATTGAAGAGACTACTGCTGCAAAATGGAAAGCAATCCCTCATCTAATAACATAAGTTAAAGAATTATATGTAATTTAAAAAAACTTGGAAGACAAATTCTAAAATAATACCCTCAATGATGTTTGTTTTGCCTGAAGAGTAGACCATAAAGATGGTCTGGGTTTATTATGCATGACGGAGCAGGTGGTTAATGACAATGTCATTTAACAAGATCATAGCAGGAGCTTATCTGTGTGGAGTAAGCATGTTCTTCCTGTGTGTCTGTTTTTTTCCTGATAGTCTAGTTTCCTAGTAGACCAGGTAAATTCCATTGAGATCATAGATCTCTTTTGCAAGGGATGCCTGGGCCTTACGGTAACCTGTACATGTTTTGGGTCTGTGGAAGAAATCCCAGAGAAAACACAAGCACAAGGAGAACATGCAATCTCCACAAAAAAAGACCATGGGTCTGACCCAGGGATCGAACCCAGGACTATCTTGCTGAGGCTTCTGTGCTAACCACTAAACAATTTTGCTGTAATTACCAGAATGGATTTTTGTTTCAGTGAGGCTCAAATGTTGTCCAAAGTGTATAATGCACAATTCTCCTATGACTGTTCCAACCAAATTAATTGTAACTTTCCATGTCAAAGGGTTAATGTTTTCTTGAAACTTGACATTTGCCTGCCTTAATTTTGAAAATTTTGCTTTGATGATTAAAAGGACAGGAGATGGCGTACCCAAAACTTTTAAATGTGTGCAGCCCAGTTGTTCAATATGAGCCTAGAACTGGGCAAGGTGCAGTGAGATACATCCTGGCATGAGATGAAGGATCCCAGACCAGCTACTGTCCTCTTCATGTCTCATCTTGGTCCCATTCTTTACAGTCTACTACTGCAGACTGGCGTTCACAGATTTTTGCACGCCAAGGTGCTCAGCTGGGGTTTGTGAGGATCCTTACACTGTCTCAGACAAACAGACAAAACAAACAGTAATTGCATTTACTACAGTTATTTATTAGAAAGAATGCAGTATTGAAGTAGATTGTTGAAGGTGACTCAAATGTGAAGTTTGTGAAAATAAACACAACGTATATAAATGCAACTGAATCAAACCAAAACAGTTTCATGTTCCATTACATAATTTTTCTAGCCATTTTTATTTTTCGTCGTAACACATACGAATAAAAATAATATTGTGTTTAATACCTGAATTAAGTGCTGCAGGAAGAATATAATATGGGAAAATGGTTAGTTTACATTCAGATTACAGGAGAATATTTTGGGATTGAGGGGACAGGTTTGTAAAAGCATCAAATCATTGTTTTTTTATGTTTAAAACAGTCATTTTGGACACAAACTCACTCAAAACTTGCTTCTCAACTGTGCATTGTCCTGATGCCTTGAACAAAAACAAACTTCACCTTTTACACAGTCAATGATTCATAAAAGTGGTGCATTGACCAAGTGATAAAGCTGCAGGCATCTCAAATGGTTAGTAAATATGAGGGGTAAAAAAAAAAAGAATTCACAATGCACCCACTGCCTTACTGGAGTCTGGTTGAGCTATTCAAAAGGAACTGAAAAGGCACATCACATTTATCAAGCTGACATTTAAACCAGACACCTTCAAAACAAATATCCAGTGGATTTACATTAGGCCTGCCATTGTTTTACATGGTAAACCACTATGTACCAAACCACTTCTCAGATGGTAAGATACACAGCTTGTTCCATGATAACAGCTTCGAAACCCTTTTTTTAATCTTGCAGCACATTTTCAGAAACAAAAGATATCCTTCTGTCTTTACAGAAACAGTTTAAGGCAACCCTGCTTTTACTCAGATATTTTCTAGAGTCAGCTCAGTCTCTGGCGTGGCATCATGTTTTTGTAGGAAAATGTTAAACAGAGATGGCACCTAAGTACTACACTACAGATTAAGTTAGCTACAAAGACTCTTGCTTGTACAGTCCTGAACTATCAAAGAGCAAAACTGCAACATGCATATTTGTATTTGTTTTTGTTCTTTGTTTTTTTTACACATAAACATCCATTACAAAAGATGGCTGTTATTTTGGTAACTCAGACAATCTCCACCATCATCCTTGGTCACTGATCATTTGGCTTCTTGGAAGTATTTCTGGTCAAGCACTTATCCAGCTTTGAGTTAGCACATCAGGAATCAGTTCATAAAAGTTCTTAATTGGATTTTAATTTCCATCTGTTCATGATGAAGTTCAGAGGAGGACTTGAATGTTGAGGGAATAACGAGGTTAAACAAAAATACTTTTGCCCATGAATGATCTTTCTTGGCAGTTACCCTAGAGAAAATCTTCATATATGCCAGCTCTCTAGGATTTGAAGACCTGGTTTTCCACTACCCATTCTCCTTCCAAAGAACTAAGTGAATACTATGGTCAGGCATGCTGGTGGCAAACACCAGTCCAGAGTCATTGCACCCATCCAGGCCATTAAGCCAGGAGGTCACGCCTGCCAGGAAGCTGGATCCTCGTTTAGATTTCCTGTAGGCTGGTAGAGGCCAACGGCCTGAAATGGCCTCTGTCCTTAGGTCCATCACATACAGAAAATGGTTATCAAAAAGGAGAGCAAACACCTCACCGAAGCTTAGCAGGGACAGGTTGGCTGGGTCTTGCATTTTTATTACTCTGAGAACAGAAAAAGAAACAGTCCACTTAATGCATGGATTTAATTCTAATATACCTTAACCTTGTTTAGTTAGATTAAAAATGCCACAGACAAAATTAATTTGTTTACAAGATGTACACCATATATAAATGAAACATTTCATCTCTGTGTAAGAGTGTTTAATTCAAAGCAGAACTATTATTTTTTTGGTTACCCAAGTATGCTATAAAACTATTACTACCGAAGTAGTTTCAGGTTATCATTTTGTGGAATAAATAACGATATCTCAGCTCTGGGCAGAGATGTGTCAGATCACGGTTAATTTTTCTAAAGGATCTTTTTTCAGTAAATAATTATTAAAACAAAGCATTATTTTGCCTGGTCCACATGGATGAAGTAGAGATTACAGTGTTTCTCTATGTGCAAGAAGCAGTTGAGGGTGGGGTCATTTCCAAGAAAAACAGGTTAATGCTAGCACATTTTAAATTCAATAACCCATCACTCCCCCATGCTAATGATAGAATGCATCATTTATCAATTGTAATATTTTTTGTATTATTTACTAGGGGTGCACCGATTTCAGTTTTCTGACCGATCATTAATCTTTAAAATGTCTGACCTGCCGATTCTGATTTTGGCTAAGTTCAGCGGCGAGAGAGAGAGAGAGACAGCGAGATCAGGACTGAGATTTTTTATTTTTGATATTTATAATATTTAGTGTGTTCATAATTTATACTTAGGGGGTAGTTTAGTGTGTTTAATGTTTTGTCAGTTTTAGTGTCTACGTCAAAACTAGGTGATTTTTAAACATGGAGCTACAGTTGATTGAAGTGGAGCTGCAGCCAGATTAACCGAACCGCAGTCAGAAAAAGAAAAGAGGGAAGCTCAAAGGCAGAGATGGGGGGATGAAACAGTCAGAGTGAACACTGACAAGGATGTAGGCAAGCCCTTTCCCTGGTCAGTCCACCTATTGTAATAAATCGCAAAGTGACAAATAATAAATGTTGAAAGTTTTTCTGGCGATTAATTGCACACATTACAATTTTGCCCAACCCTACTACTGGGCTTTATTAGATAAACATATAGAGCTCTTCTGATCTCACTTTTCACTGATCACTAAACAAATGGACACATTAAAGTAAACAAAAAGTCAATACTTTTTGTATTTAGTGTGGCATTGTTTGTTATCCAACAAATACAGTATATTAACTCGTTGATTTGACATCTACCTCTCTTACCTGAGAATTTCAAAACTGGCAAAGTCCCACTGATAAACACCGAGGTCTGAACTGCAGACGATGTAGCGTCCATCAAACTGCAGGCGAGGCTGAAGGGTGATGCTGCGGTCCTCGGACACTGACAGTGTTTTCAAACACTTGCAGTTGATTTCTCTGCCTAAAGGCCAAACCTGTAGAAGTGGCAAACTTTATTCCATCCTACTGATCAATTTTCACATGAAAATATCCCTAACTTCAACAATGATAAAGTTCATTTCCTTTTTTCTCTCTCCAACTTACAATAAAACACACCACAGGAAGAGAACGTTACCTTAATTTCATACTTGTCAGCACTTAGGAGAATATAATCACCGGGACTGTGGACCATTGATTCTACTTCACTTTTCTGTAGTATCACCTGATGACAGGCAACACAGAAGTTAAAAAATAAACAATCATGAAAAAAACAATGTAGAAAAAAGAATCTGATTAGAAAATGAACTGACCTTGGTGACCCACTCAGTGTGTCCTGTTAGAGTGTTGAGACAAGCACCAGCAGACAAAGACCAGACCTTTACTAAGAAGTCTGCAGAGCCACTGACGAGAACATCCAGCTCATCGTTGTAGTCCACACTGAAAACTGAGTGCACACACAAAACAAATAAATCTACAGAACTAGGACCAGGTGAGATGGTCTTTAACTATTACCTCAATGTTGAAGGGCTTTATTACAATCAACCATATACATTTTGATATTTTAACACCTTGTACAATTCATTCATTCAATAAATAAATAAAAACCTACTTTCTAAGGTTTTACAATACTCTGGTCAGACATTTGCTAAAGGTTTTTACTGACCTGCTCCTGTGTGGCCACGGAACTGCTGGATTTTAGCCCCAGTGCTCCACTCCCAGCATGCAATAGTGTTGTCAAAAGATCCAGTCACAAGCTTCTGTTCATCAAATTTTACAGTGGCACAGGTGTGCGTCTGAATTCCATAAATGCACTGTCCAGTGCGCACATCCCATAGTTTGGCAGAAAGGTCATCAGAGCCTGTAACAAAAAAAGCCATTCATAATATTTGGACACTGACACAAATTGTCTTTTTACCTGTTTACGGAAACATATTCAAGTTATAGTTATATAATGTACATGGATATAAAGTCCAGACATTCAGCTTTCATTTGAGGGTATCCAGATTAAAATTGAATGAAGGGTTTAGGAGTTTCAACTCCTTAACATGTGTCACCCTGTTTTTAAAGGGACCAAAAGTAATTGGGACAATTGACTCCAAGGCTATTTCATTGACAAATGTGGGCAATCCCTTCGTTATGTCATTCTCAATGAAGCAGATAAAAGGCCTGGAGTTGATTTGAGGAGTGGTGCTTGCATTTGGAAGGTTTTGCTGTGAAGTAAACATGTGTCAAAGGAGCTCTCCATGCAGGTGAAACAAACCATCCTTAAGCTGCAAAACCAGAAAAAACCCATCTGAGAAATTGCTACAATATTAGGAGTGGCAAAATCCACAATTTGGTACATCCTGAGAATGAAAGAAAGCACTGGTGAACTCATCAATGCAGAAAGACAACAGTGGTGGATGATGGCAGAATAATCTCCATGGTGAAGAGAAACCCCTTCACAACAGCCAACCAAGTGAACAACACTCTCCAGGAGGTAGAAATATCAATATCCAAATCTACCATAAAGAGAAGACTGCATGAAAGTAAATACAGAGGGTTCACTGCACGCTGAAAGCCACGCATAAGCATCAAGAATAAAAAGGCTAGACTGGACTTTGCTAAAAAATGTAAAAAAAAAAAAAAAGGCAGCACAGTTCTGGAAGAACATTCGTTGGACAGATGAAACCAAGATCAACCTCTACCAGAATGATGGAAAGAGAAAAGTTTGGTGAAGGTGTGGTACAGCTCATGATCCAAAGCACCACATCATCTGTAAAACACAGCAGAGCAGTGTGATGGCTTGGGCATGCATGGCTGCCAGTGGCACTGGGTCACTAGTGTTTATTGATGATGTGACACAGGACAGAAGCAGCCGAATGAATTCTGAGGTATTCAGAGCCAAACTGTGTGCTCAGATCCAGACAAATGCAGTCAAACTGATTCGTCATTGTTTCATACTACAGATGGACAATGACCCAAAACATAAAGCCAAAGCAACCCAGGAGTTTATTAAAGTAAAGAAGTGGAATATTCTTGAATGGCCAAGTCAGTCACCTGATCTCAACCCAACTGAGCATTTCACTTGTTAAAGACTAAACTTCAGACAGAAAGGCCCACAAACAAACAACTGAAAACCAGCAGTGAAGGCCTGGCAGAGCATTAAAAAGGAGGAAACACAGCGTCTGGTGATGTCCATGAGTTCAAGACTTCAGGCAGTCATTACCAACAAAGGCTTTTCAACCAAGTACTAAAAATGAACATTTTGTTTACAATTATTTAATCTGTCCAATTAGTTCCTCACATTTTTATGCAGTCATTTTGTTCAACCCACTGAATTGAAGCTGAAAGTCTGAACTTAAACTGCATCTGAATTGTTTTGTTTAAAATTCATTGCGGTAACGTCTAGAAACAAAATAAGAAAAATGTCTGTCAATATATACACTGCTCAAAAAAATAAAGGGAACACTTAAACAATGCACGCTAAGTCCAAGTAAATCAAACTTTTGTGAAGCACATTCAACTCTGTACAGAACAAAGTACTCAATGCGAATATTTCATTGATTAAGATCGGGAGTTAGCGTGCGTTGTTTAAGTGTTTAAGGTCCTGTGAGCAGAGAGATGATCCATGCAGACTGACAGAGCCAACCATCTGTGTGTGGCTGAAATGTTCCAGACTAACAGTCAACTGAAGTCAGTGTACCTGTGCAGAGGAGGCCATCCTTATAATAGAGAGCGTATACTCGAGCGCTGTGGCCAATAAGCGAGGATGTCACAAAGGCCTCCTGATCCTTCAGCTGCATCATGCGCAGTTTAGCCTTTAAATAAACCCCCTTCCAGTGGGATGCATCCTGAATGGATTCATCAATCCTCCAGCCCAGCTGTTGACACACACTCTGCCACACCTCCGTACATGAGTTTATCACCTGGAAGAAGAGAGACTTATTATTAGATTTATTATTTTCATTATGATTACATGGGATGAACTGAAACAAACCAAAACAAGGAAATGGGAACTAATGTGACTGACAGTAGAGAAGATCTGGTTTTACTGAAATGTAATAGTATAATAGCTAATTCTGCCCGCTGACTGGTTTCTGAGGCAAATTTTCCACGAATGGGGACTTATGCCTCTGTCTTCGCCACCGTATTTGTTGTCTTTTCGAGACAGTATGAATACACGATAATGTAAAATAGCGTATCTTCAAAGCACATGGACGATAATATCATCTGCAATTTATATCGCTCACCTCTAAACAAAACACAGCTGCTGTCATTGAGTAGAGAAAACAAGGGTGTGAAATTATTGCGAGCTGACTGAATGCTTAAATAATTTCAAAAGTCTAAACTTTCAACCTACAGATAATTGGGACAATTTAAGAACTACAATTAGACTCGAGTTTGAAATCACACTATGGCTCAGTGGGTTATTTAAATTAATAATTTAACTCCTATCATCTGCCCCCCAAAAACTGTCTGTTTATATAACTAAGGTTACTAAATCTGATGGTCTCAAGTTGGGTTAAACGATATCCTAATTAAATGCAGCAGGCAGGATGTGACTACATTTGAGTCTGAACCAAACTGTACTGAACTTGAAGTAAAACTATACTGAACTTACTGAAATAACTATGTTTCAGTGGAATGCATGCACCTGACAATTAATTTATTTACTTTCTTTTGTAATTTGCAATGAGGAGAACTTTTTGTGACCTGCCTATATTTAAATAACTGAACTGGAATTGGTATTTTGAGTCAAAGCAGAGGAAAGGGATTCAATAGTTTTACTACAAAGAGCAAGATAAGTTACCTTATTCCATTGTTTACAGACCAGGCAGCAGGTGAGCAGGGTCTGAGGATCCAACCACTGTAGCAGGTAGAAGGTCAACTCCAGAGGGAGCAGTCGCAGGAAGTCACGTTTTAACAGCGTCTCTAGTCCATTGGACAGGTGACGGAGCTGGGCAGCACCACTTAAAGATATAAGGTGGTCCAGGGACACGTTGCGCTGCTGGTCATTAAGAGAAAGGAAAGTGGCAGAGACCGACTCCAGCCACCCCTCAAAGGCCGTATTGTCCATGGGCACATGACCTGCAATACCTGTAAAGCAGCACAAGATCATTAAGGGAAAACTTTATAAACAAAGCCACAATTATTTTATATAGGACAGTTTGAGAACTGTAAAACTCTAAATCAAAACCACTGGGGGAGGGGGAAGAGCATCTAAAAAAAATTGAATGTTCGTGAACACAGCTTTTTGTCATATTTGTTATAGCTACAATAAATAATGTCACTCCTACAACTGACTAAGTAACACCAATATCTGTAACATAACAGGAATTAATCCTCCTGTTGCTCTTGGTTCAGAATGAACCGATACCGCAGTTATAAAACTGAGACCTCATTGGCCATTTTGATTTGAGGGCATCAGAAGGGTTAAAATGTTTACAATATTATTTAACAACACCCACAGCTGGAAATTCACATCTAGTGTAGCTACAAAGCTAAGGCAAAAATAATCAACTGATAATTTCTAACTTGTTTTTATTAGTAGTAATATTTACTTTGAATTCTTCCATGGAAGTTAGCAATGTTTGTCACATAACAACTTAAAAACAGGCTAACTGACTTGTGTAGACCACTGTTCTCGCATAGACAATATTCTTGTGTATTCTGGCTATTTAACTTCTCTTATAAACAGATGGGAATATTATCTCAAAAAGTCTCATCGTCCCCCATAAGCATGTAGAAATAAAAATTTATTCTCTCTTTTTTTTTTAATTGATGCCCTGTTTGAAATTCTGGACACAGCAGCCTATTTTTAATTACCTAATGCACATTATTAGATTAGATTTCGAAAGAAATAACTTCATCGCACTTCAGTTTATCTTATTTCACTTATTTCGCATGTGTTTCACGAGTTGTCATTTTATTTCAGTAGGAACATGACTGAAAGACAGGAACAACAGAGTGGCAGCTTAAGAAATAAAAGTATAACAGAGAAAGTAGCACTGCTTGTGCCAGCATGCTAACTGCTAAGACTAACAGAGACACAACCCATGAGTAGTACCCGCTAGCCACTTCAGCACTGCTAAAACACACGTTCAAATGTTGCACAAACCTGTAACTTGCAGGGAGCTTCTCTTCACCCCTTTCCTGGTTTAGTCAGGACACACACCGGAGATAGCTGTCGTGAGCTAACCTGAATGTCCATGTAGCATAGCTTCGTTAGCTTGTGTTAGCTAAACACCATCAGTGCGTACTCGACTATCTTAAATGAGCTATTTTGTTTCTATTAAATATTCTTCTATACATTCCGTAAGTTAAGAATACTGCAGACAAAGGAGAAAAATATTATGGGTATGTGACAGCATGACAAATTAGACACTAATGGAAGCGTATGTCCCAGTTTGGGAGCTGCTGCTTCTTCTTCTTCGTCCGATATGTTCCGCTTCTTCTTCTTCCTCCTCCTCTTTTTCCTCAATTTGTGGCAGTACAGACTTGTATTACTGCCCTCTACAGGTGAAAAGTAAAAAATCTAAAACCAATTTTATGGCCATTGGTCATTGATCTAAACTACTGAAAATTGAAGCTTGGGGTTCACTTGGCCAAGCATGAATTACATAAAAACATAAAAATGAAAAAAATATAGGAAATCTTGGTTTAAACTTATTAAATTATCATTAAACTTGGACAAAACTAATTATATGATATTGAGTAATAGAAAAAAAAACTGCCAATGTTTCATTTAGAGTCGAGGGTGTTGAGATTTGCAGAGTCAGTGAGGTGAAGTTTTTGACTGTCATGAAAAGCTGACATGGAGACCTCACATAAATGATTTAAGGACAAAAATAGCCTAATCCATTGCAGTATTGTACAAAGTGAAAGAGTTATTTAATGATAAAGCACTGTTTATTCTATATAATGCAATAATTGTTCCACACTTGTTTTGGTGGAAAGCATGTAAAACAATTACAAATCCTATTTTTATTTTGCAGAAGAGAGCCGTAAGAATTATCACTAGAAAACGTTACTGTCACCCATCAAATTTTATCAGCTGAAATTATTGAAGCTTTATGAGTTGGTTGATTATAACGATGGCTCAGTGGTTAGCACTGATGCCCCACAGCAAGGAGGTCCTGGGTTAGATCCCCGTTTCGGACTTGGGGTCTTTCTGTGCTGAGTTTGCATGTTCTCCTCATGCTTGCGTGGGTTTTCTCTGGGAACTCCAGTTTACCCCACCCCTAAAAACATGTAGCCTACAATAGGTTGCCTTCAGGCCCAGGCCTCCCTTGAAAAAGAGATCTGAGAGCTCAATGGGACTTGCCTGGTAAAATAACAGTGAATAAAAAAAATTGCAGGTTATGTATAAGGCTCATAAAATTGAATTACCTTTGAACATCTAATCACATTTTTTAAGAGGGAAAGTGGTTACAATCTGAAGGGATTAGAAATGTTTTTAAAACCTAAAATTGGAATAAATTTGAAGGACAGATGTATTTCAGTCCAAGGAATACGATTATGGAATACTCTGGATAGTTATTGTAAAAATTCTGGCTCAATTAATTTGTTTAAAAGAACGATAAAAAATATTTGTTAAAGAAATATGAAATTCTATCATTTGTATTTATAAGAGCTGCTGTTTAGGAGCTGGAGTTGTTGTTTTGTTATTGATTGAAACTATTATTATTATTAATATATATATTTTAAATAGGGGCAGATATTCTAAGATTTTTTTCTTCTTTCTGCTACCTTTCATTTTATTTCATGTGTTTTTGTATGTGAATTTGTTTGTTTTTAAATTAAATGAATAAATATTGAAAAAAAAACAAGTTCATTTTGAGATGATTTTTCCATTGTGCATCATTCAGTCACCATAGGCCTGGTCCCCTCAGCTGGATGAAGTTTACTATCTATCTATCTATCTATCTATCTATCTATCTATCTATCTATCCATCCATCCATCCATCCATCCATCCATCCATCCATCCATCCATCCATCCATCCATCCATCCATCCATCCATCCATCCATCCATCCATCCAGACAAATCCCATTGAGATCGCAGATCTCTTTTGCAAGGATGGCATGGGCCTAAAGGCAATCTATTGGACATAATTTTGTCATTTTTGTATCATTACACAGACTGAATTTACAGTTCGTTTTTCTTCTACAGATAACTTTCATATCAGCCCTCATCATTTAAGGAGTCCGACTGCAGATCAATAGACTTACACAGTGATCCTGCTGATATAACAAACTTTATCGGTGACCAGCTGAGGGGGATCGGGCCATCACCAGGATTACTGAATGATGCACAAGAAAACAATAACTCATAATCTTGAAAACCATTAGGAAATAACCTTATACAGATATGCTGCTCAACTACAATAAATGTCAGTGAAAATAAATGGGGTTTTTTAGCAACAATTTAAAATTAACCTTATTTGGAACCTTTTATATTTAAAGGCTGTTCCACGGACCCACCATGTGAAATGATGTTTATATTTGAACTGTACAATTAGAAAATTTAAATGACTAGTTGTCATGGTAGTGATGTTTTATAAAAACCCGAGAAACAAGCAGAAATAATTTAAACAATCATACGATCATTTCACCAGTAGACTTTGCATTGCGATCACTTGTTATCAGAGACCAAAAACAAGAAGAAATTTCCTCAAATCTTTCTGAAGCAGAGAAGAAAAGCATCAGTGAACACAGGCGGTGGGTACCAACAGGATTAATGTTTGTTTCATTTACCTGTACTGATCTCAAAAATATGGAAAATGAATTTACCTGAGATGAAACCAGTGTTGTATAAAGTACCTCAAAGTGATACTTGAGTAAAAGTACAAGTATCTTATAAAAAATATTTTGGTAAAAGTTAAAGTTTTCTCTAAAAATGTTATTTGAGTAAAAGTCTTAAAGTATCTGATATTTTTTGTACTGAAGAAGTATTAAAAGTAAATTTCTGACACAAAATCTACTTAAAAGTAAAAGTACTGACTAAAAGTGAGGAGTTATATTTTCCAAAATGACATTTACTGGGAGGTGACTTCTCAAAAAAAAATTCTAATAGTGTGCAGCTGTGATGGGTTGTATACAAGCTAATATGGTGTCAGAATGATATATTTTTACTTCTCATCCAACCACAATTCACTATCCAGGAGACACAATTTATCAGGATAGTATTTTTATAAGTAATAACAACTCGGAATAAAACAGGAGTAACAACTTCACTGCAAAAACTGTCCATCTTACCAAGTTTTAAAATCTTATATCAGCCAAAAAGTCTTTTTGATCTTGTTTTGAGACTGATTTACTAAATAAGAACTGATTGTGTAAGAATAATAATCTTAGTTTCAGAATGTGTCAGATTATTTGTCTTGTTATTCTAAAAATTTGACTCAAATTAAGTCAAAATTTCTGCCAATGGAGGAAGA
>NW_013952656.1:383478-385603 GCF_001266775.1 Austrofundulus limnaeus
GCTTTCTGACTCAGCTCTCTCTTCACCACGACGGACCGGTACAGCGCCCGCTTTACAGCAGATGCTGCGCCAATCCGCCTATCGATCTCCCGCTCCCTTCTTCCCCCATTCGAATGGGGGAATGGGGGATAAATAAATAAATAAATAAATAAATAAATAAATAAATAAATAAATAAACAACAACAAAGCAGCTTCAATTGTTTTGGGAGAATTATCCAACATAAAAATATTCTTTTTCTGTCTGTTGTGGACCTTCTCACCACCTAGTGGTACAACATGGTTATTACAGCTTTTAAGAATAATCTGGACTGAGACTATTTTATTATTATTAACAAAGCAAACACTTTCATTTGTAGAATATCAGGAATAGTGTTGATGAGGCCTCAGGTTGTTGCCTATACATGCTTGGATTATACATAAGTGTTTGTTCATCTGAGAAAATAAACTATTCAATTACTGTCATGGGGAAAAGAAAGTATACTTTTCTTTAATTCTAGGGTTTTACTTCAAGGAACTGAAGCTACAAAAAAAAAATGTGGGCCAAAATTACTCCACACCATGTGAGACAATGTGAAAGTCATACTGAGGCTTACTGCCATCACACTATGGGTTGAACTTAAGCTTGTCACACACAAATCTATTACAGTCCAATAAAAAAACGATAATGACAACAGAATCTGCTGTGTGATGAACACTGAACATTTAAGATTAGATTTGAGCAATTTTAAAACCTGATAAAAACCAGATAAACTGTAATAAAAAGAAGATGAACTTTAATTTTTCCCACAACTGTTTTAATCTAACTTGATTCAAGGTTAAAACACAATAGTTTGGTTTCTAAGAGTCTCTCAGAGTCCAGCACATTCCCTGTCCATATCTAGCAGTCACTGAGTGAGGGGGCGGAGTTCACCATGGTCCATCACACGACCACATAAAAACAAACAACCATTCACTCTCTAACTCACACCAAGAGACAATTTAAAATACCAATTAGCCTAACTTTCATGTATTTGGTCTGTGGGAGAAGTCCAACTTGTGAACGAACATTCAAACTCTACCTAGAATTCCAGCTGAGATTCAAATGTCTCACTGAGAGGCACCTGATGCTAAGAGGGTATCTTCTGCAGTCGTTTGTATCTGAAAGATGATCTGAAAAAGCTAATTTGCTGTGCAGTGGGATCAGGTTTGTTTATTTTTAGTGCAGGGGTGTCAAACTCATTTTCAACGAGGGCCACGTGAGCGTTATGGTGGCCCTCAAAGGGCCAGTTGTGGTAAACTTTCACGTTTTCTGTTTAACTTGGATTAAAAACGGCACGTCGAGGTCCTCGTCTCTTTGCCACGGCTGAGCACAGCTAACAAACAATAACTGAGCTCTACGTGGTATTTCTTGCATGGAAACAGTGTTTAACATGTCCTCGTATAAACACTGAAAAGTACTGTGCAGTGTTTGCTAAATGTAAAATAAATAATTCAGAGTACCATTAAAAGTGAAAGTAAGCAAGTTTTACTCATTGAGTCGTGGTGAGCAGCTGCCATCTTGAATTCTGTCCTACTTTCCGACAGGGAGCTCGCACTGGACGGGCATTCCAGTTTTCTTGTACAACCAGTACAACTGGGCCGCAGCAAAAGTAGTCAGTGAAGATGTAGCAAAATGGAAATTTTACATGGTGAATTTAACTGGCTGCCGGCTAATGGATACTTTTGTATCGTGTGCACCTCCACCTAGTGGCAGGATGCCATCATTTTGTTGGTAAAATCATCAACATACATTATGGGAGATGTAGTTAATTGTCAAATCTGTCTTGGAAGCAGCATGTTCTTATATTTAGACATTACTACATCATTGAAGTTCTCGCTGGTCATATAAAATGTCGTGGCAGACCACATTTGGCCCAAGGGCATTGGGCCTCATGCAAGAACATGTTCGTATTCTTATCCTAAATTTCTCTTACTTTTGTTCGTACAAAGGGTTCGCACGAACATGTCACGTCAGATTCAACAAACTCTTCTATCTTCAGGAAAAGTGTGTAAATGAGCTGCGTAAATTCCACCTGTTCATATCCAGCTGCTCATGCACGCAAGAGGAGATTAGCATAATCACCACGCCAAAAACACCATATAAGGC
>NW_013952656.1:385788-390097 GCF_001266775.1 Austrofundulus limnaeus
CATTTATTCAGAAGCCACACCGTTGCGCACCGTACAAAGAGAAAGAACAAATCTGTGCGTACGAATGGTTCTTGCATGAAGCCCATTGAGTTTATCACATTTACACGTTGTTGACCTCTCTTGCATTTGACACACCAACTGCAAGACCCAGCATCCCCACTTGTTTCTGACATGTGCCGCTGTTATGAGATAATCAGAGTTTGTCACTCCATCTGAAAGTGGTCATTATGTCCCATAAACATCAGCCAATTCTGCTAAAGGCAAGCTTTAACTGAGACTTTTTTTTGTTTTGTTTTTTACATCAGTTTGAAGGACACTGATGCCTAATAAATTCCCACGGCTGCCTACTTATTTGCCTTGTCCACATCTTCATTTTTTTTTTCTAAAACCTGCCATTGTTTGTTGATTCACCACATCCTTCTGACTGCTATCATGTGTTTCCCACAAAGAGTTCTCACCAGCCGTGACAGGGCTGTGTAGAGTAGGTGCCGCTGGGTCTCTGCTTATCTCAATGTTTCCTGTTTCACATGTGTCGGCTGAGATAGTGACTGAGAAACAAACAACCTCTGTCTAAGATCTAATTGCCCATAATCTATTCTTTAGCAACATCTTAAGTTAAAAGAAGTTTTAAACAGTTGTTCAGAAGGATTGACCTGATATTCCAGCAGGCACATTTTTAAACCTTCTAAATGGTGACTTTAAACCTTTAACATAAACAAAGTAGGCATGTAATATAACCACCTTTAATGAAGCAGGTTGAATATAAATGTCAACATAAAAGAAGAAAATATATTTACGTTTTTCTAATAAAATTAAATGCACATAATGCATGTTTGTAGAAGTTTTTGGTTCCACAATTAATTGATCCAAACATTTTTCAACCATCTGCAAGTAGGAATAGAAAGTGATGCACGCCCCATTTAGATTATTTTATTTTATTTTGCACTTTTACGCAACAATGTCATCATATTTCCTCACTATGGATTTTAAGACTTTTTTCTATTTTACTCTTATGTGCATGTAATTCATTGATCACATAGACTTCTAAACACAAGCTGACAGGTAAACACACACGTTAGGTGTAAAACGAACCATAAATCTCTTTTAAAAGCACAAAATATAGTTAAATTCTGACCAAGCTAATGAGCTGAAGGGTTGTCTGACCCGAGCCAAGTTCAAAGTGGATTTCTGCTGTCCTAAAACAAATTTGTTCTTTGAGATTTTATAAGCGTTTATGCGACACAACTTTATAATTTTGTACACTGGTGTCAGTTTGTGGTTAGTCATTAGTTTGCCCAAATCAGTCCGAACAAGCTACACTGGCAGCACCCTGTGGACCACTGCAGGAGACAGCATACGTGCCCAGTGCACTGCAGACTGGGAGGTAGCACAGACTAGACCTCGGACAGGAACTCAGAAGCTAAAGTCTGAAAAACCTATTATCCTCCAACGGCTGGTTCAACACATGTTTTAAGTCCCGCTCCCTCTATATAAACATTCAGGGCATCACTGTTGGTAAAACAGAAAAATGACAACTGTGACATTAATTGATTGCAGTAGTTCTTATGTTTCTGCTGTGCATTCTAATGCTATTTTTATTCTAAGATTTTTTTTTGCTGTAATTAGTTATTTCATGCTAAAAAGAATAACTAAGTGACAGCTTTGTTATGGGACTTGAAACCCCACATACTTATGACAGCTCCCATAAACCAGGACCTGCTGGATTCAATCCCCAACAGCAACAGAATGTAGGGACTCTTGGTTTATAATATACTGTATAGTACACAGTCTATGTACAACAGTTAAAGTCCTACACCAGGAAAATTTAATTAAAGTGTTCAGAGGCCACAGTTTAGCAAGGCCAACAGCACAGTGGCTATATTTGCATGGAGGTGGGGAAATGGTGTTGCCCAAGAAAGGTAGGGGAAACACTGTATTATTTAACAATGATTACACATTATTATGTTTTACCTTTTGAAATGTGTTCAGTTTGCTGCAATGAATTATAATTTTAAAACAGATTTAAAATATATTTTTATATGAAATGAAGTAAAAACTTTTTTTTTTCTAAAAAATATAGCAGGCCAGACTGAAATTACCTATGGGCCATATCTGGCTCGCATGCCGCCAGTTGAATTGTCCTGTCTTAGGCCTTAAGTCTGATCTCTGGTTGCTGAAATATTTAACTTAGAAGCATAAATGATAACTTTAAAGTGTCTAAACTCATGTTATTGTAATTCATAAATTACATGACCAAGTAAAAAGCTTAATTATGATTCTATTAGTAGTTTTTAAGATACTTAGAGGCTCAACACAGTTCTGTGTTTGAACACTGGTCAACTCTCATACGTAACAAACCTCCAGCTCTCAGACAGACCTTGTGTTTCATGCCTCCTCTCTTGGACAGGGGGAACTTGAGGTGTGGGGAGGTGATGGGGGCCATAATAACCAGAGCAGGTATTTACCTTCCCCAACATCCGCAGGCTAGACAGAGGCAGCATTCTTAGAAAGCCACATGAGAGCCTGCCGCTCAGAGCACCTGTGGTGTAAACAGAGCACTGTATGTATGTATGCAAGTGTGTATGCGTGTTTCTGACAGGGCTGGGCTGACCCAGACAGAGGGGGCTGGGTGGAGAAAAGTAAAGTCTTTGCCTTAAAAAAAGCACATTTTGTTTTGGTTCTGACAGAAGTTTGATTCAGTCTTTTCAGGGGCTGACCTCCACGTAGGGAACTTTATTGAAGGATTTCATCCTAAACTGATCCAGAGCTGAAATAGTGGCTGTTTACTGTTTTTCTTTTAATCCCTAATGTATTTGGAAAAAGTCCAACTTTCTTAAATATCTAGTACGAACGTGCAGAATTATTAATTTACGCAAAATGTTTTTTCAAATGCAATATCACTTACTTCCTTGCTGTTTTCACATTGTAGTCCATAACTTTAATTATTAGTTTGTATTCAGTTTATTCAGTCAATGTTAGCATGACCTTATTATCTAGATTTCATTTTTATATACTTAACACTTTTTTCTTTTTCTTTCCTTTTTTATTCCTTTGTGTGGGCTATGTTGCAAGTTCTACACCTCAACAACATCTCATCAGAGTCCTGGTATGTAAAATACTTGATCAATAAATTGAATTGTGATTCTGATCACCTCACATTTTTAAAATTTAAGCGATTACATAACCTGTGTATACAGTATTAAATATTGTTCACTGATCATTTTAATTCAAATGAAAGTCAAAACATATTATTAAAAGGTCAATTGTGTTTATATATATTTACAAGTGGGTAAGGAAAATGTAGACAACACACAGTAAACTCCTGCACAAAAACATGCCAGTAAACTGCACCAAAACAAATCAAATGGCATCTCAATACAATTTAAAGGCTTAGCGTTCTTTGAAGAAATGAATATTGCCAGATATGAGGAAAGATAAAGCGATGACAACTTCAGTCAAATCATGAAAACATTGTGCAGTATGTCAGTGTTTGGTAAAATGATAAAGCTAAATTGTTGAAAAAATATGAAGCTGATGTTTGAGGAGTTAATTTATTTATTTTTGTTATGCTGATGAGGGTGTTGAATTATGTGTGTGTGTGTGTGTGTGTGTGTAAACTGTATATATATAAAGGAAAAAATAAAAAGAAGTAGAAAAAAATACTCAAAGCTGGCATATGCTTAACTAAAAAGAACAGTTTTCAGCCTGGATTTAAACATGTATATGTGTTGTGTAGTTGTATTTGTTACCTTTTTAGGACTGTTTCTGGTATACACACCTACCTCATCATGACCAGTAGTTTTTATGGGGACCAAAGACTGGTTCTAATATGGTAGAACTCCAAACTTGGGTTGGGGTTCGGTTTAAGACAAGGTGTGAATTAAGTTTAGGTTAGGGGTCAGGGTTCGGTTATAGAAATGACTGGAAGTCAATGAATGTTCCATGTGTGTACATGTTTTACCAGGTGGGTACAAACAACATTATGAGGACCCACAGTTCCTTATGGGGACAAAATCTCAGTCCCCATGAGTTTAAAACTTTATGTTGTTGTATTTGTTTCCTTTTTAGGACTATTTCTGGTATACACACCTACCTCATCATGACCAGTAGTCTTTATGGGGACCAAAGACTGGTTCTAATATGGTAGAACTCCATACTTGGGTTGGGGGTTCGGTTTAAGACTAAGGTGTGAATTAAGTTTAGGTTAGGGGTCAGGGTTCGGTTATAAAAATGACTGGAAATGACTGGAACTCAATGAATGTTCCATGTGTTTACATGTTTTACCAGGTGGGTACAAACAACATTATGA
>NW_013952656.1:390871-410106 GCF_001266775.1 Austrofundulus limnaeus
CATATAAATTTTGCATATATTTTTATTTTTATTACTCTTTTGTTGTTAAATAGTGGCAGATACTATGAGACGATTTTTCTTCTTCTGCTTCCTTTCATTTTATGAGATTTGTGTTTCTTTTTTTGTTGCATTGAAATTTTTGTTTTTAATCGAAAATGAATAAACTATTGAACAAACAATAAAAGTGTTCAGAAGTGTTTCATTAAATATTTCACAAACAAACAGGGCTGACTCCAACAATTAATGACGTATTAGCTCTGTAACAATGCAGACAGTATGAACTGGAGTGACTGACAGCCACTTTCATAAGGTTTTAATTCAAGATCTTCTTAAATGACTGAGTATAGCCATTTTTGTGTTTTAGACGGTCAATTGATTGTGCAGACCATCTTGAACTGGGTTGACTTAAAAATATTCTATGTCTCTGATTGCTTTCAAATTGTTTTATTAAAATTTGTTCAGGAGTTCATGAGATTGTATTTATCAAACAAGACACACCTTTTCACCTGCCACCAAAGGTAAAATAGCAGTAATATACAGTAGTCTACATGTTAGAGAAAAAACAGTCTATTACAGGACAGCTACAGGAAAAACTTACAGGAGACAAAAAACATGAATATTAAAGTAAAACAGTATGTCTGATTTAAAATTGGAACTCTTAAATGTTTATCCAGATATTTTTATGCATTACGTCATGGTGAACCACAGTCAACAGAAAATAAACTAAATGGATTAAAAGTAGAAACAGAGGCAGAAACTGGTTCTTCATATGTACTGAGGTTTTTCACATCATGAATTGTAAATAGTAACTAAGAATATTTTAAGTACTTCGGGTGGGGCTGTTGAAGTCATTCATGTCTTTTAACCAAATTCTCCTGCACCCCACCCTGGACCAACATAAAGACCCCCTGTTTGTGTTCTCTCCATGTGTGTATGAGTGCTCTTAAAACTGGAGAACTATGACCTGTAGGTTTTACAGCAGTTATGAAAAGGTAATGGTTGAAGACATTTTAAAATAAAAGGGGGGATCCGGTTGACAGTACTGACTTCCTGCTGATACTTGTATGACATTAGAAATGGTTATTAAACAGTCACTAAATTAAGCCTTAAAACATTTTTAAAAGCCCACTGTCACAGCCTACAACCACTGTGCAGAGCTTTCTCAGTCACAGAACACTGTATGGAGTCTGCTTGTTCTGGAGTTGGGTCAGGACAGCAGCTGAGAGATCTAGTCTCTCTAACGTAGCCTTGGTCTTTCCTTGTTGCTTGTGCAAACTTCCTTCTGCAGAGAGTTGCTTTTGTTTTTGAATGCGAGCGCACAAGACAACGACATGTTTAAATCAGTGATAAGACCATGGTCCAACTTTTTTGGCAATCTCGGGAAAGGCAGAACTTGCAGACACTTCCTGGAGAGAGGTGAAGGAGACGGAACTGAGCAGAACAACTCTGGTCCTGTTTTAGAGGTTTCCCTGCTTTGACACACCTGATTCAGATGACTGCAGTTCAACAAAAGCCTGTGAAGCTGTGCTGAAGCATCTGAAACATGCAGGACAGTGTGCGCTGAGGACCAGGGTTGAAAAACGTTGACTGTTGTGCTTCATGGGCACAGGCTAAGAATTGATGGTGGGTTCTCCAAGGAAAGGGGGTCTTATGATGAAAGAGTTCATCCTGTTGCACCATCTCTGGTGATGTGCCCCAGTGCTTCAGTATGCAACAACTATGCTCCTTTAAAAGTTCACTGGCACCGATTCATCTGGTCTCCTATTTAAACTGCAGAAAATAAGTAAGGATTTTATTCTATAAATAATTTAATTCACTGTGGGATTAATCTCTTCTAAACAGCTCTGAATGCTGCATGGCAGCAATTTATGCTAATTAAAACTTAGCGCTCTCAGAAAATAAAAAAACTATTCAGCTGTTACAGCAAAGTCTGATTGCTGTCTTTTATTTATTTCTAAGACTAACATTCTGTTGGTAAAACTTTGCAGACGAAGCTGCAGCAGTATTATTACTCATCAGCTATCAATTTGTTCTTTAAAACAAGCTAATCAAAAAAAATCCAGTTTTTTTTCTGATTCTGATAAATATATTTGTCCAATTATTGATATTCATGTGCTTAATAACAATGGACTGAATTGAAATGCTTTGGAGTTGAGTTTAGAGTTTAGATGCCTTTCATAAATAAGCAGCTTTTTATAAATTTGTACGACTCTAGATGCTAACTATCATTTGTTGACATGTGAAAGTAATCCTTCAGATGAAGCCTAATCTGTCTGTTCTGTTTAGAAAACAGCGTGCATGAATGTGCAATAATGTGGGTATTTATGCGCAGCAGGTCTCATGTTTGGTTTGGTTTTCTGGCTGGAGACACCGTAAAAGTGTGACGAGGGTTCTGAGACATCCACAAATTACAACATCAGGCTGTAATACTCAATAACATTGTTAGAAATGTTTGTGTATTTGCCTAAAGCAAATACACAAACTAAATATGTTCTTTTGAGCTTGTTCCAACAACTAAATGAGAAACATGCCAGTTTGCATAATTTTAGAGATTTTCTTTTTCTTCTTGTGGTACTATGATGTGTTTGGAGTGACTTGCTTTGATTAGAATTATACTGTATTTATTGTCTGCTTCCCAGCAGTCGTGACAAGGTGATGTTTATAGTTTTATGGCTGAACCCAAGGAATGATCTAGTGCTTGCTGTCAAATAAAATTATGTCTTTTAACAACTTTGTGTGCATAGATTAATGGGACTGATTGCAAAATTAGGCCCATCTTTTAAAAACAGATCTGTACAAATATGTCCTCCACACTCCTCCCAGGTTTTACCATTTAGAATCCAGAAACCTGAAAGGGTGTGATAATGTCACTCAACTTTCTGACTTTTTTTGTTGCACACTGTCATTTAATACTTTAAGGCAGAAGGTTGTGGCAGGTTGAAAAAAGTGATAAGGCTGGATGGATGAAGGGATATTAAAAAAAAACAAAGTGTATTTAATTCCCGGTAGAGTTTGTTGTGAAATATTTTTCATATCATGTTTATCTAAAAGGAAACACCCAACTGTTCCTCATCAGTCTCATGACAGAGTTTATGAATATGAGCAGCAGAGGGGCTCACTTTGGGACCCACCCCATTCAACTGAGTTTTATTTGAATTGTACAAAAAAATTGAGCTACTTTGTAAAAGTTTTCCTTTCACTTAGAACATCTTATTAGAGAATAATACATCTGGAAAGCATGCAGGAGAGATCCACTCCCATCAGTAAATAAATAACAAAAAATATTATCTATTCAATAACCCCACGTTTTTAACAATGTAACATTTGACAGCTCAAATAAAAAAAATGCAGCTGTGAAAAGGCAGACAAAATGTGTTTCCTTCAGCTGATCTCATCTGCTGAGGTTGCCACAGTGAAAAAAATCACCAAAAAAAGGCAATTGATTTACAATGGATGCCTTTCCTGATGCAACCTGAGCTTGAACCTAGCATGTTTCTTAGACCAGAAAACAAAACAAAACTAGAAACACGCGGAGAGTGCAAACCTCCGCCAAGACCAATTCCCCCCCATCCTGTAATACAGTTACAAAGGGGCACACCAACACTACAGTGCCACCTGCTGGACACTTAGAAACCCACGCCCTGTGAAAGCATCACAGCTTTGCTGATCTCAGAGTGTTAAAAAAATCCTGTATCTGCATCGTGATCCGGAACATCACCAAAATTTAAAGGTGTGTTACTTGAGCCAGTACCCACATGTGGTAAAAATGTCATGACAATCCGTCCACAAGTTTTTGATTAATGTTGTCCACAGACAGAACGACAGACATACGCGGCCGAAAACATTACCTCGCCCTTGGCGGAGGTAACTGAGCACAACAATACAGGCTGAGGGGGCCAGAACATGGCCACCATCTTGAAAGCTACCATATTGGATCAAAGACAAGTTTTTCCAAAGATAGCCCACCAGTACTTGCTGGGGTATTCGGATGCTGGGGTATTCGGATATGTCATTCTTATCTTTCTAAAATAAAAGGGTGTCCTGTGACTTTCGACTCACCCTGTTGTGTGAGACACAACCACAAGAAGGGCTTAGCTAAGACAAATAGCATCATCGGGGTACAGTCTGGACCGCTCACAGGTCCATCACAGGGCCACATTCAGACAACAAACCATTCACTCTCTCATCCACGGAAAATTTAGAATTAGCCTAACTCACACTCTTGTTTTTTTTATTATTATTTTATTTTTTTAATATGTGGGAGAAAACCCATACATGCTTAGATAGAACAAGTCGTAAGGTTCCTGGCCAGGATTTGATTTGCCAAGCTTCTTGCTGAGAGGCATCAGCATCGGCACCACCATGCAGCCGAAGGCCAAAAAGGAACGTTAAATATAAACTCTCAATATTGGTGTTTGGGGATTATTTTCACCTAAAACCGCATCAATTTTTAGCTGTTTCTGCAAAAGTTGCTTGGCTTTGGCAGTCATCTTAGCTAACTCCAAAAGGTAATCATTAAAATGAATTAAAATCAGATTGAGACTTGTGATACACCCTCCATGACAGTGGGCTATTATTCACTGAATGAGCTGATCTGATCTCAGATTAGACTGACCTCTGCCTCTTTCATATTTAATGTTACACTGATAATGCTAATTTCTAAAAACACATCATTAGGCCCTATTAGTTAAAAATTAATTTCCTGTATTTATTTAATTATTTATTTATTTATTTATTTAGAATCAGGGTAAAACATAACTTGAGCACTTGCCACGTTTTTAAAATAGGATCTTTACTACAGAGGAGAGGCTGAGGAGGAGGAGATGGGGGTGACTCTAAATCTGTGGTTCCCAAACGTTTTATCTTCTGACCCACAAAATATCCATGGCAAAAACTTGTGACCCCAAATATTACTGGTCTGAGTACACGAACTTTGTTAATAACCCTAAAAACACAGGCTTTTGACAATCTAAACAGCTTGTACGCAAATATAAATACTTATTTATACTTATTTTGTGTTTTTGTAATAGTTATAGGGAAAATATTAGATCAGCAATTATTTTATTACCCTTTAAATTGATTTCTGGAGATTATGTTTGTGCTTTATGACCCATAATTGGGTCCCAAGGTCAACTTTGGGAACCAAAGTGCACTGGTTCCCAAACTTTTCAGCTTTTGACCCACAAAATAACAGTAGCAGAGACCTGTACCCCCCAGCTAATTTTGTATGATACACATTTGTATCAGGTAAACAAAACATGGGCATAGTAACAATATTTTATACTACATTTATGCGTTTTAAATACACTAACCTCACTCCTTTGTAACAAGCCAAAAATGTAATTAATTACGAAAATCTTTTCAGGACCCCACCTTGATGTTTCGGGACCCCATTTTGGGTCCTGACCCCAACTTTGGGAAACACTGCTCTAAATCAACTCAACCGCATATTGAGCAACTGTTTTATGGGCCCCTCCCTTGTTTGACATGTTGCCCGGGACGAGTTGAGCGATTTGTCAGAAAACAACAGGGGGAGGCAGAACATCCACCTCATCGGGTCGCGTGTATTTACAGCAGAGAGGGGGGGATGAAAGCGGGACAAATTGCCCACAGCGACGCCCCCGACACCCGCTTTCATCTGGCGCGCACGCGCCTCACACACGGACTCCTCTGAAGGGCGCGCGCGAGCAGCTATTGGATAAGGTGCACGCGCCTGGCTGTTTCTCCTGACTCCACGCGCGCAGTCGCTTTGCCTCAGCCGCAGGAGAGAAGACGTCCAGCCACAACAGAAAGTCAGGTAGTGTGGGTTTTTTTTTTTTTTCTGATTTCTCATCTGAGCTCGGCTTGAAGAAGTGATGTGAGAGTGTTTGCAATGCTTTTAAAAAAGCTTTTACTGTCAGTAACCTGCTGTAAACGTTACATGGAAATTATATATTAAAAAAAAGTTTTATATAAAAGAACCAGCTTAGAAAGTTTAATGATAACAGGACACTTTTAAAGTCATTAATATGATAAAAGTATCACAAATATCAAAGATAAGACAAGGCTAAGAGTTCTGCAGCATTAAAAGCTGTGCAGTTAGGCCTAGTATTGTTATTTAAAATGAACAAGTGAAACATCCTGCCTGTGTTCCCAAAGTTGAGGTTAGGACCCCACTGTGGGTCACGAAACACCAAGGGAGGATCAGCTAATCACTGTTAATAAAATAGTTTTAAAAAACTATTGTGTAACCCATTACATCAAACAGAGAATTAAATCAAAGTTGGTCAAAATGATCTGAGCACATGTTCAGATTTCTGCCCTTTAATACATTTTGATACATCAGATATCATAAGTACCATTGGCTTGATTTGTTTTGTACTCAAGATAACATTAATATTTGGCTGAACTCCTATTTATTTTATTTTATTCTAATGAGGAATTAGTTTATGCCATATTAAAGAGAAAATCTCGAACATTGTTTGGATATTAAGATTGACCAGCTGGAAGAGGAAACAAAAGCTCTGCAAGTTCCAAGGGTAAAATAAATAGCATGTTCTTTAAAGCTACCACAAAATAAATAATTCAAAATGTTTGTTGGGATTATATTTAGACATTTCATTCATATGACCTGTAGATAAGGTATTTATTCATTATATTTTAGCAAAATGCAATTGTTGCAAACATATTAACCAAAACACTATAACTGTGACTCAATCTTTGGTTAGATACGATAAGTCACATTGAATTGGTAGTCACAAAGAGTCAGTACAGTTAACATTAATAAAACAGAAATATAATGTGCTATCGTGATCTAGTTTAATATTTGTGGAGGTAAACTTTAGGGTTGGAAGCTGAAAGGTTTGGGAACTATGGCTTTAAAGCCCATTAATTTATTGGTTAGGTTGGTATTTGGTTACTTATTTTACAAGTCTTGATCCTGTTTTGGCTGTTGTGTTTAGTTTAAAACTGCAAAACTCATAAACTTCCATAAATGTTATCCTTATCCAAAACACCTTATGTCACGACTTGTAAAGTTCAATTTAAAAAGCGGAAACACAAAGCAATAAATGCAACTCGTAACAAATTGAAACCTGATGAGGCATGAAGCATGGTGGTTGACTGCTGCATGAGGGCAAACCAGAGTATATATAAACCAGAGTATATATAAACTAGAGTATATATAAACCAGAGTATATATAAACTGAGGCTGATGAGTACAGTGGAGAAAACCTGAGCAAAATAACAACAGGGAGCAGGTGTGGCTGGTGCAGGCTAAGGAGCAGAGGACTGAATGAAAGAGGCTGATGTCACAAAGGAGATAAACAGAGTACAATGGAAACAATAAAAATTAGAGAAAGATTGTGAAGAAGAGTGTCAAAAACACAAAATAAATTCAATAACAAAAATACAAACTACAAAAATTAAGGATCCAGGCACCTCATGAGTAAATCTTAACCCTTAAAAGGTGCTTGAAGCAGAGTTTCTGCTAACTCTGGACCATAACAACACGTCTTGTGTAGACATTAGCTTCAATTTCCTGTTGGAAACTTTGTTGCCCGCCACCAAAATCAGCTGCTGTGTTTGTATTAGACACTTATTTTAGCTGAGCCTGACTTACAAGGAGCCACTCTTTGGGATATTTCCATAGCTTGTTTCGCTGCATGCATGGGCGGACTCAGGAGAGCACATCTGTGGGGGCTCATTGTGCATTCTTCTTTCTCTGGCTGAGATAATCATGGCAATGTGAATGTATATCAGTTTCCATTTTATTTTAGCAGATGCAAACTTTAAATTCTACATTACTAAATTTATCTTACTTGCTTTGCAGGTTAATATTATTGTGTGGTCATCACCAAATGCCAGTTTATAAACCCACCACCTTTTACCCAATATCAAATGTAACTGTGGGCTGGTCACTTTCTACCCACACTCTCAAATCCCTTCTTTATAACTGCTTGGCCACGGCTCTAGTGTTGAGGTTTAAAGCCATGGTTCTCAAACTGTAGTACAATTACCTGTCCTCCAGTGGTACTTGTGAGAAATTGTAGTGTCAGCTGTTTGCAATCTAAATTTTAACCATTATAGGCCAAACTGTGATGTAAGGGTTGTACCTCACTGAGCTGTGACTATTGAAGATTAGCGAGTGACTCAAAAATGCAAGAAAAATGTGAGAAAACAGGCAGATTTTCAGTTGCAGTCTCAGTAAATTGAACTGAAATGTTTGCAAGTAATCAAAAGAGTTTGCCAAAAAAAAAAAAATCTGGGACTTTCAAAAACTGGCTGCTCGCTGCCAGACAGCTTGCTGGTCACTTGAAGACTCAGAATTCAGAGAGACATCACCTGAAAATCTGCCCTATTTCAAAACGATTGCAAAATTGAGTTGCCAACAGGGCTGCCACGATTAATCGATTAATCGACGACTAATCGATTATTCAAATAATCGATGACTAATTTAATAATGGATTAATTGTTTTCTTTTTTTTGTTCTTTACTTTGTTTTTCTCTCCAAACTGCTTTGACACCTTCCACTGCCACATCTGCCTTTCTGTCCTTGACACACATGCACAGTAGTGGTAACTGGGGTAGGCCGTGGACGTCACAAGACATTATACAGACAGGCTCTGGTATCATGGCTACCTGACAGCCGAGCTCAAAGTGTGGGATCATTTTAAGAAAATGAAAGAAAAACCTGTGCAATATCTGCAGAGCAGAACTTACCTTCCACAGCAGTTATTTTTAGTTAGCATATAGCTAAAATCTAACGATGGTTATATAATAGCAGCTGCATTCTGACGTGATAAGCTGAATGTTTTATATTCAATTAACGTATGATCCGATTAGTCGACTAATCGAAAAAATAATCGGTGATTAATCGATTATTAAAATAATCGTTTGTGGCAGCCCTAGTTGCCAACTAGCTTACCAGCCCAGTGAGACTGTAAGGATGCCAGAGCTGAAAACATAAGTATGTTAGGCTAACCAGCTGCAGCCTCGTGAATGAAGCAACCTGAACATCTAAAATGAAAACACCTCTGCAGACGGTCGTGTTTCAGAGACTTGTCATAGTTGTGGTCGACCATGTTATTGCAGAAAGAGGTTGAACGATTTAGAGCTGCGAGCACCAGGGCTGTGAATGTCTCCCAGCCCAACAACTCCTCTCTGTGTGCTGGCTTAGACTTGGCGGCTCCGCTCTGACCCCCCCACCCATTACCCCTGCACCCACCCACCCAACAAACACACATGCATGCTTACACAGGGGGTCTGCAGTGGCCCATTTAACCCCTCAAATAAAAAAGGGGGTGTTATTCCCTTCTAAGACATGCACAGTCAGCTTCAATTTGTGCAAATTAGGGGTGATCTGAACACAACAGGTTAAATGAGGGTTTTTTTTTGGGGGGGGGGGGGGCTATTTTGGATCCAGTGGTTCTTTATTTTACTCACCTCATGAATTGGTGTTTCTGTTTCGGTAATGTGTTTTTGCTCTGGGTTCACTGGAGCATTTACCTGAGCTCGTCTCTGTTAAACACAAATATAAATAGATCTAAAGGATTGACTGTACAGTTGAAGTGGGTTAAAGGCCATGCCCACTGTTAAAACATACAAACTCTGACAAGCAACAAGTACACATGCAGGCTATACAAGTACAATTTGTACAGCAAATAAACAACCTAAATACAACCCTGGTTCTGAAAATGTAGTAACGGTGCATAAAATGTAAATAAAAACAGATTGCAATGGTTTGCAAATGCCAGAAACATGTTTTATTTACTATGGGACTTCATAAATATATCAAATGTTGAAACTAACAAAATAACCATGTTTAGAAAAAAAAATGGTTAATTTGAAATGTTATGGCAGCAACAAATTTCAAAATAGAAGAGACATGGGCAAAAAAAAGCTTTAAAAATGTACAAATAAAAAAACATCAGGAGGAGGATTTTGCAACTAATTAGGTTAATTAGTAACACGTCATTAAGAGGATTGAGAATAAAAAGAACATTTTAGAGAAGCTGAACCTGTCAGAGGTAAAAATGGACAGAGATCCACCATTTAGCAAAAAAAAAAAATTTAAATGAATTGAGGCAAAGTAGAAAACTGTTTTTAGATTGTGAATTTCAAATGAGAGTATTGTTTATTTAATTTTTTACAAAGCCATGGATACCATGTCCTCTGTACTGAAGAGGAGAGTAACCATCTTATCAGCACACAGTTTAAAAACATGCCTCTCTGATGTTATGTGTGTGCAATATTGCCTCTGGCATGGGCAGCTTATATATCTGAAAAGGCACAACATATGCTCCCATCCTGACAATGACAAAGACAATTTCATGGAAATTGCATATTTCAGCAAGACAATGAAATGAAATGTGTGCTCTGCATTTGACCCATCACGTCAGAAACACCCAAGCAGAGCAGCGGGCAGCAGTAAGCACTGTTGGGTTGGGGGTTAGGTGTCTTGCTCAAGAACACCACGACATGTGGGCATGGCGGAGAGTCAGACCTGTGACTTTCTGGTCCCAAGTTGGCTGCTCTACCACCACACCACAGCCGCCCTGTATGTTTACATCAGTCCACAAAGACCTTGGCAATATTTACAATTTCACTGATATTGCAATTATTGTGGTGGACACTTTTACATTTACATTTGTTTTCACACCAGAATGTTGGGCTCATAAAGTGAAGGATAACTGAGGAAAAAGCTGGTTTAGGGGGAGGGAAGTTTGTTCTTTGGACTACCTTTATTATTATTATTATTATTATTATTATTATTATTATTATTATTATTATTATTATTATTATTATTATTATTATTATTATTATTTTATTGTTGTTGTTAGAAGTACATGATTATTAAAAGGGGACTTTTTCACCTCCTTTTGGCTGACTTCCACATTTATGACCCTGAATGCTTGATATGTTGTCAACTGAGAGCTTAGCGAGCGCTGCCACTGCTCCAAGGGCTGACGGCCTTGCGGAGGTTTTCGGCACCTGTTGACGCTGTGTTGATTTCGCTAGATTAATTTATTATGAGACATGGAGACTTTTTGTGTAGGCGGGTGACCATTGGCACTGTTATATTGATTTGTTGTGAGACATGAAAGCTTTTTGTTTTGGCGGGCGACCGCTCCCCCTCGAACGACTGGTCGCACCAGTGTGACTGGAACTTCTTTGTAGTTGCACTCCTTGCAGGGTTGCGTGGAGGTTTTTTTCTTCTTCCATAGGATGTATGGCTTGGCTTCTATTTGTGACTGGCTCCAAATCACATACATGTCAAACCCTTTGGATGTTTACCTGCATGCTGACCTTCAGAAATCCATAAATGTCACAAGAAATGCATATCTCTCACATGATACAACAGAGTGGATGGTGGACTGTCTATAGCAGTGCAGGGGAGCAGATAACAGCATCTGAGGCAAAGTAGGTATAATGACTGCAGCCAGATTGCACCTGTCTATCAAACACGCTATATAATATAGACAAAAGAGCAACTGCAATCAGTTTCAGGTTTGATGAATCACACTGGGTGCTAAATGATTAAATCATCCTCCCAGTATTTTGCACATTCTGTTGATCCATCATTCTGCATATTCATCAGGGAAAACACACTAAAGGCTTCTGCATGCTGCTGCCAAACTGCCGAAATTGTGCCGAACTGTCGCATTTTTATGACAAAAATTGCGTCACTTCTGTTCGCATTGTTGGCATTTCAGCATTTCTTGTCGCAACCCGCTGGTTGAACTTTTCACCCCCCTCCACGTAAGAACACGTACGAACTGTATGGTGTGATTGGTCAGAAGTTCGTGGGAGTGCTGAAGGCGCTCAGATGCTGCATTTTGCTTCAACCACTCGTTTCAAAAAAAATAAAAGGAAAAAAAAGAAGAAAAAAGCGATCGCTTCAGAGCCGACTGTTGTACCAGGAAGCAGCGATTAGATGGTCAGTGGCCAAAAACTCATAAAAGGGGATAAAACAGACATTTTTCACGGTGGAATCTGACCGATAAAAACTTTGAAGCTTAATCCGGGACGAGTTTGTGGATAAACAACGTCGAGTGAAGAGCCTTGGACTTTTTTTTCCCAACATTGCACTCCCCGGGGAAGGAATCCCATGCAGTGACGTATGCTGGAGCGGGAGGGGTTTCCCAGCAGCTCGGCTTGGGGTGTCTCGGGACTATGAAAGGTCAGTGCGAAAACGAACGCCGATCAACCACGTGACGACGCGTCGACCGGTCGACTGCTGAGCGAGCAAACTGCCAGCTTTAGATTGCGCCTGCTTTTGCTCATTTGACAGATGCTATTGCTGGTGTGCATGGTTAGTAGATTAGATCTTGCACATCTTTTTATACATGCAAACATTTAATAAATCAGCCCCTTTGTACAGTAATGGTCATGATTGTTAAAGCCCCAATGTCCTCAGTCATCGAGTAATAGTGATAATCCAATGAAGTTCATCTCTATACATTTAATAAATCCTAAATGCTTTCATTTTGTTACTAGACACTGAATTATTTTGTCTATTCAGACATATCTGACATGTTTTGACATCTTCCATCTTCAGAGGTGTTACAGCTGATCAAAAAGATGACATTGTGATAAAGTAGAGATAGTTTGTTATTGACATTATTTTTTTAAAGTTTAAACAAAAACAGCTACAACACTGTCATTAATTAACATAAGAAGATTTTTGTCAAAAGCTCTGGCATGTGGGCAATATGCCTTTCTTTCAAAGAAGGCTCATTTTAAAACCACATTGTTACATAAATTGGTAACAGACTCACTGATGTGAGAAGATTGTTGGGCTTTTGTCACAAGTTTTGTTACAAACTTCTGCATGGTATTTGTTCAATATCTGAAAGATGGTTTAAAAACTTCACATCATTTTGTGTTGTTAAAAACTGTTTTGTCTTAAGCTCATCTCATTGTCAAACACACTGTACCATTTAAGTTTTTAGCAGTTTCTTTGATTGAGAAAACCAGACCAAGATGTGGGAGAATTTAATTATGAGAAGAATCAGGGTTTGATGGTAAATCATAAAGTGGGTTTAAAAAACAATCCATTAATTTATGCTAATGGACTAAAATGTCTTTGATCATTTTGTTTGTTGCTGTTGTTTTTTTTAATGGCTTTGTTTCCACCAGTGTTTCCAGTATCTTTTTCTGTTTCAAACAGCCTTCTAACATGTTTTTTTGATCCTTAGACATTCAGATGGAGCAACTGCTGTTGTTTGTCTTTTTTTCTAAGAAGCTCTGTAATCAATTATTTTTTTCAATGTCTAATATCTAGAATTTCCATGAAGCTTGTGAAAAATGCTTAACTTTTAGTAGTTGATTTTTGAGACATTAAGTTGTGTGGTGAGAGAAACAAGTTCACAAGCTGCTCAGCACCACTGTGTAACAGACAAATTTGATCATTTAACATGTAGCACAGAAAACTACTGAAAATATGTATAACTCATTTAAAAGATATAATCGGCACCAACTGGGATGCTAACACTGATAAGTACAGTTAATTTAATGTATGAACACATTTTTAATCCACTTTTCAGTTGCTGATGTGGCAAATATATCATGAATGTCCTAATCAAATAATACAATTACCCCATTTAGGTGACAGTTAGGGGAAAAACAGTTGTAGTTCCAATATTTACACATTATATAATGCATAGAAAATGTGTCATTTTAGATAAAGCCTCTTATAATTATAAAATTGAAACAAATTAATATAAAAGTTTTTCAACACTTTAGCATGGATCTCCAAACAAACTTGAACTGTAGTGTTTAGATTATAGCATCATGTTTTATGGCTCGTTCTGTAAATTGTGAGAAATGCTTGCAAAGTAGAAATGTTAAGTTCATTCCCCTAAATGAACAGAGCTAATTTGTGCATGTATTTGAAATCTACATCTAGTTTTAATGGTTTTATATATCTACTAAATTTACCCTTTAGATCATATTTACATAATTTTCTCTTTAACTTTACTCAACTGTGCAGTTGCTTGGACATTGTTTTAACACATAGAAGGTCACTGACAATCACAGTTAAACTGAACATAAATCTACTGTATTTCATGGAAATTTTTCACATAAATTGTATTACTGTCTTGGGAAACATTATATTCACAAAAATGGTGTTGTCAGTTATGTGAAAATATTGTTGACCAATCTACATTTAGATCTCTACTCTTTCAGTGTTGATAACATTTAAGGGCATGCTTTTTTATAATCTCGCTGGGCAAAGAAGTTAAAATTAGACTATCATGATTATATGACAGCTTACTGTCATGAAGAAATGGATTTCCTTAAAGTGAACACAAGAGGGTGTAGTACATTGATTAATCAGAAGTATAGACATGAAGCAAACGGAAACAAGCCTTCACAGTCCCACTGTGCTCCATACTAAGACGTCTTTGTAGCTGTTGTGGTGGCGTGATGCTGACAGGAAGTTAAAAGTTCATTGGGCTTGTTTGAAAACTCAACATCACCCAAAGACAAAATATAGGTTCTGTGCAATGAGGAAACTCATGGAAGGATTTATGTATACCTCAAAATATGTGTACGATACCCCACCCATTTCTTCAATGCCCCACACACATGCAAACACACTGACGCTCCTAACAAGCGTCAGCGCCTGTGGTCTTGGCAAGTTCTCTTCTTCCAGAGCGGCTTGCAGAGCCGGCTCTTGGCATAGGCGAACTAGGCGGTCGCCTAGAGCGCCGTCTGCTGGAGGGGGCGCCGAACTGCAGAAGAAAAAAAAGTTATTATTTGTAATCCCTGGTTGTAACTCTGCTCAGCGCCCCTTTCAATTAGCTTTGTCTTAAAAAACAATAGTCAGGTATTACAGAAAAAATAAACTACTCCAACTACTAATCCTGCTGACATCCATTCTGACACAGTGAGGCCTGAGTTTGTCAGCTGAGGACCTTATGAGGTAAAATCAGACTTATATTTTCCAAAAAGAGAGGACCTTCTAAATCTGTGCACAAATTGTGAACAAGGTCTTTTGTTTAGCCTTGTCATTTGATTTAATTATATTTACTTTGTTTATTCATTTAATTTGTTGTGTGATGAATGTTTGTGTTTAAAGCAAATAGATCTAAGTTTACCATAGTAAACTAATGTGGGGTGTGTGCTTCAACTCGCCTAGGGCGCCAAAATGGCTAGAGCCAGCACTGGTGGCTTGTCTAACAGCTGCTGAAACCTGTTGCAGCAGGGTTGTGCCAGTTCCAGTACAGAAATGTTCAATGCTAAAATGAAATATTGTAATTTTTTTGTCATCGGCTTGAGCGCAGCCAACTGTTGAAAAGCCCAAAAGAAATATGATGATACTCTTGACTTTTACTGAAGTTCTGTTCTTTCCCGTGCTTAATCCATCCATCCTTTTTGTTTTGTCTGTCTGAGGTCAGGGCATGAGAGAAAAGTTCAGGTAGAAGCTACACTTCCCATATCCTTCTGGCAAACCTTAAAGGTATTCCAAGTCCTTGGAGTATGCACTGTAAAATCCCTCCTCCCTCTTTCATATTGAGTTATTTTCCTACAAACAGATAGACAAAGGGTTACCTGAACAGTCTGACCTGCACCAGGTACAAAAATGTAGACATGCATCTTTTTGATCTACACAACAGTTTTGTCACACCTAACAAACATTTTCATACCAGAACCATCATTATACTGTTTGTGGAAAAATGAGAATTTTTCTGATCCACCTTGCCTTGTGTACACACAGATGGAAGTTAATGCAGCCAGTGATGTCAAAAACTGAATTTACATGTTTAAATAGAGTTTTCCCTCTTAAGTGTACAAATATTAAATTATTCTATTTTTCATCTAGTAATTTGTTAGCTAGTAATGTAATGAAATAGTAGGGGTGCAAATCTTTAAGCACCTTGCCATTCATTTATGATTAAAAGGGTATGGCAAATGCAACAATAAAACTGTTACTGATGCATTTTGATCATCTTGATGTATTTCCCTTACTACTATTGCTTTAGAGCTGGTAGTTTTAAAGCAAAACATGTGTATGCTTCCAATTAATTTACTTCACATTAGGGGTGTCCCGATACCGATACCAGTATCGGTATTGGGTCCGATTCCAGCATCAAGTACTCGTACTCGTACTCGCAAAAGCCGGCCGATACTCTTAAACGATACCGCTTTTGTCCCCTCCTGTGCTGCGCTGCACAAAGGATAAACAACAATCCATACCAGGCGGTGGCGCTAATGCACTGACACGTTATTTCCGACCGCACCCCCTAATAACAGAAGAAGAACGATGACGGTAGAAGAAGAAGTAACGTCGGCAGTTTAGAGATGATCGGCACGGAGGACACCAAACAAGCAGACTGTCTGCTGTGCTCTGCTAAACTGTCGAGGGGAGGAGCGGAAGTTGGATGTTTTAACACCAGCAATTTGATTAAACATTTGAGAACAAGACATGACAAAGAATTCAAAGAGTTTGCTGCTGCTAGCAGTAGCCTTCATAAACAGCACTTTATGCAGCAATTGTTGCAGTAACTTCAATGCTGTTTTTTTTTTCTTTCTTGTAGAACAAACTAAGACATAAGCAGGATATGGAAGGAAGTTTGTTGTAAAAACATTTAATTTTTCACTCTGGTTCTTCTGAGATTTTGTTTTATTTCCATTTAAGTTTGAACTGAAATTTACTGCACTTTATTACTATTAGTCCTTTTTTTAAGTTTAAGACTGAAGCAGAGTAAACTTCTRTAGATGTGCTGCTAAAATTTACGTTATAGTTTACATTTTCATTTAAATTTGGTAGTTGCATGTTGAGGAAAATGTATAAAAATAACTTATTTTGTTTTTTAATGTATGCAACAGCATTTGTTTTGCAGTATTTGTATTGTTAATACATTCAGAGGGAGCCTTATAAAAAGAGCCCTGTTTGAAATAAAATAAATGGTTTCAAAAGTTATGGTGTGATAAATATACCAACTTATCTACTTGACAGAGTTTGCACTACCGTTTTATTGTCAAACATAATATTTACCCATTAATTTTTGCATGATAATTGCATTTCATTTTCATTCTATTTAATATTCAACAAGTTGAACAGATAATCCACACGAACCCCGCTACTTGGTATCGGTGAGTACCTAAACTGAAGTACTCGTACTTGTACTCGGTCTTGAAAAAACTGGTATCGGGACACCCCTACTTCACATTATATATCTCACTCAGCCATCTTTTATATGTGTTTATTATGTGCACTCCATGAATGTCCAGGCTGTGCACTTCCACACTTCTGAACCATTTGTTCCGCCATTTTGTGTTCCTCAACAATATGGTATTAAATGACCTACTTTTGAAATTTAATTCAGAATGTCCAATCTCTGGATGCATCTAATACTCAATTTTACACCCCACCCATACAGGATGGTCTTTAAAGTGACCCCACTCTATATATTTTCACAGCACCTGCACAGAATACTTTAGGGGAGATAGTTATAAATCTTCTGACTCAGCAACACATCTGGACTGGACAATCAAACTCCCATGACTCCCCCATGAACTCAGCAAGGCTAAATCTCTGCTCCTCTGCTCCTCTTGAATCTGAAGTTTGATATTTGGTTGGGATTTTCTTCCCCACCCTAGAGTAAACTTTTACAGGGAGGCTGAACAGTGTGATTATGTGATGATTGAAACGCACTATATGGTCCTCTTTAAAAAATAAAATATACCACCAACCCTGCCTGCTACTCAGGTATCAACCTGGTCAAAAGAGATTTGTCACAATCCATATCACAAATGTTTTACCCCTGTTTGAGTATTGTTTTCAAGTCTTTTGCAACTATTTTTAATCAAATCATTTTGCTTTCAGTTGTCCCCTTTGATGGTATTTGCATATCAAAACAATGAAGCACAAATAGAACAGGCACAGTGCTGATTGTTCCAAATCTGTTTGTGGTACTGTGTAGCCTGAGTGAATTCCTTCCTCCCAACCAAAAAAAAAAAAAAAGWAAATACACTTATCTGTCCCCCCTTGTAAATGTCCCTTGAGCTCTCTATTCTCTCAGAATTTAAAGCTTTTAGTGTTTCACACCTCATTTATTTTGCTCTGCAATGAAGGTTTTGTGAGGGTCATGTCTTTTGGCTTGTAGCTTTGTCATAAATATCTGTCAACAATAGCCGCAGACATGGAATGAGTTTAACTTTACTGAGAAAATAAAGAGCACGAGGTCCCCAGGAACAGAGTCTTAAACCTTTCCTTTGTGCTGACTTTTGAAGTTTTTTTATCTGACATAAACTACAGCATTTACAGAGACAGTAAGATGTGAAAGAGGAAAGTTCAGTTTTACACAGTTTGTTATTCAGTTTTTTTAGGGTTTAACATTGAATCTACTTTCGTTGACATGGCACATGTCAGAATTAACATATTCAGAACATATGAAGCTCAATTGTCTTTACAGGAAGAATCAACCTTCAGTCAGTGTCTATTGTTTTAACCATTGAAATAAAACCCATGGTTTCCTTTGGACTGCTGTTAGTTTTCACTCATCTTTGCCGTGTTGCATGAGAGTCAGAGCAATAATGCTCATCACTGGATGTGCAAAATAAAGATTACTATTAAGAATTAGTGAAATGTTGAAATCCTAACACTATTCCCAAATGGCTCTTCTGTGGATGTCACCATTGCAGATTTATTGTCAGTTTTAGGTTGTTTATGTAGATAAACATTTGCATGTGTTGGCATTTGGATTACACTTTTTTTAATTTAAGGACACGGTATTGATATGCAAAACATAGTGTATGGGTTTTCTTTATTACTTTAGAAAAAATGACAACCTTTGACAAAAAAAAATCACAACTGTATTGAATACCTTTAGGTGTCAAAATAAAAAAGAAAAATAAGGTGTTTTTTTTTCCTAGACTATTTTTAATTTACTCCATTTCTTCATCTGTAATGGTGCGTTCACACCGAACGCGATTTCAGCKTCAAAATCGCAGCCAACGCTGAAGTTTGAAGCTTGTGCACTTTGAGGTCAGACGCAGGACAGCTGCGCAAGCGCCGCACGGCGACATTCAAATCGTTCAAATCGCGCTGCTCTAATCGCGCTTGAGGCGCCGCAGAACTTCCCGACGTTGCTTGAAGCGCGTCCACCATAGACTTTGCATGTAAACCTGCTGCTCCTGACGCTGAAATCGCGTTCGGTGTGAACGCACCATTAGAGGCTCGCATGACCTGATCCGCGTGTGTGTGTGTGTGTGTGTGTGTGTGTGTGTGTGTGTGTGTGTGTGTG
>NW_013952656.1:410325-412198 GCF_001266775.1 Austrofundulus limnaeus
CAACTTCAGCGATTTGGACGCGTTCGACGCTCAGATCGTCCAAATCGTTCAAATCGCGCTGCTCTAATCGCGCTTGAGGCGCCGCAGAACTTCCCGACGTTGCTTGAAGCGCGTCCACCATAGACTTTGCATGTAAACCTGCTGCTCCTGACGCTGAAATCGCGTTCGGTGTGAACGCACCATAAGACTTCTGTTTATGTATAGAGATACAAAAAAAAGCAACTTGTCAGCTAAACATAACATTATTATACCAGACAGAATCTGTTTATTACAGGCATCAACTTATATACGATAAGATCAGTTGTATTTAAATATAATTGTTGCTCTGAGTTTTGAAATACTCATTTTATTGATAAAATGTTTGCTAAATACGTAATAAAAACTGTGCAGAACTTTTTTTTTCTGTGCAGACTGAAATATTTTATTGTTAAAGGAAAAAATAAAACCATCAGTCTTTTCATTATTTCTTTTAGTCCAAAACAAAAAAAATCCTTTTCTTTTGTTATTTGCAAAAAACTTGACAGGTAACCTTATAAATTTCAGTCAGTTCTGACAACACTGCTCAGCCTGTGTTAAATATACAGTAAACCTTAGTAACAATGGTCAAATGAAGCAGCTATGGCTTGTGTGAAAAAGATAAAAATAGGGAACCCACAGAACACAGTATTGCTGACTAATGTTCAAACAAAATGGTTGTAGTGCGGAAAAGACAGTTATTATAATGTTTGCTTTAGATTGATTAAAATCGTGTGATTGCATTCAGTGGATGCTCCTCTAACAGCACAAACTGCAGCTGCAAATGTATCTGTCTGTAAGAAATATCGTGTTCGTTAACTGAAGTCATGGCAAAACCACATAATATTGAATAGATTAAAATGTGACAAGAATGGAGACCACACAACCCAGATCTGGTATGAGCGGAGCTTTATTGCTTGAGCTGAAGCAATCTGAGCAACGCCGGCTACAAGCCGGACTTCCGGTCCTTATATACAGAGTCTTCAGTGCCTGGTGCCCCCCCTGCAGGCCTACGGCTGCATCGCAGGCCACTCTGAACAGCCACACTTAACTAATGTATTCAAAAATGTTTTATTTTATGTGATGACAAATGCTTCGGACACGTAAACTATTTTAATCAAGACATAACAATAGTTAAACAATGGATTATAAAAAAGGAAAATGAAGAAAATGGTGTAGTGCTTTTAGCATCAGTATCTAACCTAATAAATTCCTTCATGTCCATTCAAAATTAATGTTTTACTCCTGCGTGTGAGTGTTTCTTGTTTACACGCTGGTCTGTTTACAGATTCAGTCACACATATGGAGTGTTTTACAAACTAAACTGTCTTGTGCTAGGAGGGGTACTACAGCTATCTGTGGGACAATAGATTACTTGAAATAAAAACAAACTTGATCTTAAATTCTGTCTATTGGAGTGCCTCTTATTACTGTAGACACAAATCATTTATCACATCTAACAAACATCCTCGTAACAGGACCATCATTATACTGTTTGGGGAAAAATAGATGACGAACACACAGACACACCTGGCTGTGTACCCTCCACACAGATGAAGTTAAGGAATGCAGCCAGTGATGCAGTTGATGAAGTTGAATTTACACATTTAAACAGATCAAATTTTCAGTTAACAGCCAGTAGCTGTTTTATTAGCAAATCCTCCACTGACACATGTTGTGAACTTTGTAAAACTTCAAAACATGACTTCATCTGTCAATGAGTGCCACCAGAATAGTTTAAGATTAGGGTAATCCTGACATTTAATCCAATGGTCATTGGATTTTCGTTTTGGAAACGGGTGTTAAAAAACAAGAAACGAGCGGTCATTTAATTTTTGTTTTAACATTGAAATAAAAT
>NW_013952656.1:412283-425502 GCF_001266775.1 Austrofundulus limnaeus
AACGCGTTTCTCATTTTTAGTGTCAAAAAGGGATAAACAAAATTTAAAAAATAATTTGAATTTCATTTGCTATTCCAGATAGCAAAAATACATATATACTTTTAAGACAGAAACGGAAAAAGGCTTGTTTATTTGTATATTGCGACTGTCTATTTCCCCCCACCAGAGGGGGTGCTCGCCTGGCAGCTCTGCAAAATGAAACACATTTCTGTAAATAAAAGGCTGAAACACAGAGAAATATGTCCATAAATGAATTGTATGATGACTGTCGCTCAGTGACCAAAGACTTTGCAGAGGTCATTCAAAAGGCTTTTGGCCAA
Source organism: Austrofundulus limnaeus (assembly GCF_001266775.1). Classification (NCBI taxonomy): domain Eukaryota; kingdom Metazoa; phylum Chordata; class Actinopteri; order Cyprinodontiformes; family Rivulidae; genus Austrofundulus; species Austrofundulus limnaeus. Next base: position 412,604 of record NW_013952656.1, read on the forward strand.
ATAAGTTTCTTTTACTGAATACATGCCGGTTACTGCCTCCACTTCACCTCCATTTCTCTCGACGAAAAGCAAAATATGACAAATTACTGTAACCCTAAAATAATCTGTTTCATCACCAGAAGGGGTACCTGCAATATCAAAGTTATTTGATAAACATCCCATTACAAGTAAAAAGCATTGATACTGACTTTGGTATCAAATATATTTGCCAAGATTTTACAGTATTTGGTATCAGATAGATATCAAGGTCTTAGTACCGCCTACCCTTCGCTGAAAGGAACACTCCGAGGATGTGAACTGACAGAAAAAAGCACAGGTTTAGTCAAAACTCAGGAAGGGGGGAAAATCTTTCTGTTCACAGAACAACATCTGTACAAAACACTAATAAAATGAAAGTTGTCTTATTTTGCTTTTTATTGAGAGAAATGGAGGTGAAGTGGAGGCAGTAGCCGAAATGTATTCAGTAAAAGAGATTTATTTGGCCAAAAGCTACACAAAGTGTCTCTGCACAGCCTTTGGTCACAGATCAACAGTCATCATACAACTCATTTATGGACACTTCTCTGTGTTTCAGCCTTTTATTCACAGAAATTTGTGTTTTATTATGCAGAGCTGCCAGGTGAGCGCCCCTTCTGGTCAGGGAATAGATAGTCATAAAATAACAATCGAGCCTTTTTTTGTTTCTGTTTTAAAGTTATTTTCTTTTTTGCTATCTGAAACAGAAAATGAAACTCAAGTCATTTAAAAAAATTGTTATCCTTTTTGACACTAAGAATGAAAAATGCGTTGTATTTTAATTTTTATTTCGGTATTTTAAAACTAAAATCAAAAAACCGCTCGTTTCTTGTTTTTTAATACCCGTTTCCAAAATGAAAATCCAATGACCAAAAGATACACTGACCGAAGTCATGTAGCTGTAGTAGTTGCTTACTGTGGTCCACAGATGTATTGGACCTCAAGATCTGGTCGATTGGCACTGAGTCAAAGTTGACATTCAAGCTGATTTCACAATTGCAAACAAAAGAGGATTCTAGCAAACCACAAAAGCTCTTCAACATGACAGACAGTCTGTAGACATAAATGCCGTGTCTGGAGAAGTGTTTTTTTCAGTGTCAGTACCAAAATTCTGTCTCAGAATGGGTAAGCCATGTGGACAATGGTTGTCACTGTGCCGTCAGAGTCCCTCAAATCCCTGCCAAAAGTGACCTGATTTTATACCATGATGATAGGAGTAATCATAGTGCATCTCTTATTGGAAAGACTAGTCCTTTTCTCTTAGCACAGCCATATGCATACATTATAATTATCCCTCATGTTACACAGTTACTCAGGCCACCTCTGTCCTGGTGATGGCAGCAGATCATGCGATGATGAACGTGTAGTCTCTGACTCTAGTTATTAAGATGTGGTGCAGGATGACTTGGGAGTTGTAAAAAGTCTAATGCCTATGTACTGGTGGCAGGCAGAAATGTCATGTGAATGGTAAATTGACTGTACTTGTATAGCCCTTTTTTCATCCAATCAGGATACTCCAGGCACTTAACACAATCTGTGCCATTATTTGTATGTAATTCACATACATTCAGCACTCTGATTTATCTCTCTACAAAGCTAATCTGGATCAATCACTCTATGGAGACTAATCAGTGCTTGAAATCCCATTTGTACACTGATGGGAAACATATCAGAGGCAATGGAGGGTTCATTGTCTTGCCTAGGGACACTTTCCTATGTGCTAAATAGTGGTGGAATAGGACCCCCAACTAACTCTTTGGAGGACAACTGCTCTAACCTCTCAGCCCTAGTCACAGCAAATGTCATGAGGTTCAACAATTCTTAGAACACAGTATGACAGTTGTCTCAATGTAAATTTTCTTGGATGACTAGAACTTTGACAATATCTGTGGTTGCCCTTGTGTACCCACTGGTTTTCACCATGGTGCAAGACATCAGTATGCCACACAAGCCTATCAAACGTTAAGTGGCCTAATACATCTACAAAGTGTCCTCTGTGTCTGATGTCCTTCACTCACTGCCTGTTAGCACTATCACTCCACTTATTGCCACCACTTTTGCCCTCTGGTGTTTGTTTTAAATGTGCCATCTTGTTACAAGCTGAACCAATTGGACAACAATATCTGGTCTGAATGTGTACCAAAAATGTTCATTTGGGAGATTATAATTTTAAGTCCTTGAGTGTATTTAAGGAGCCGCATTTCTAGCTTGTTTTAACTTCTTGGAAGTCAGTGATGAACCTCAAAAGCTCATCAGTAAAGCTTGTTCCTGTCCTAGTCACACAATTGGAAATCACTGGTGGTCAGTGCTGTTAACACCTACTAATGATGCCAATGAAGCTTAAAACTTCATTCCTCTGCATCATTTTTGCTGCTGCAGAGTCCTCTGCCTGCTCCACCTCCCTCCCTGCTTTAGCTCTTTTCTTGCTGTATCCTATTGTCTTCTTTTACCCCTGTCTCCCACCTTTTACTTTTTTATAACATGTCGACAGCTCTCATTGTGTTTAGCAGTGAACAATTTGACTTAAAGAGTTTACCCTTTCTAAAAGGACATATCACATCTTTCTCCATACCTTTTTGTCCCGTCCCCATAATGACTGTTTTTTTCCAGGCAGGGAGGGGTCTTAAGGGATGTGTGTGCGTATTCTGCAGTTATTCTGCTGACTGCAGGACCTCCACTTGGCAAAAGGGTCCAATGCATCAGCAGTTTGTGTTGAAATGAATGAAGATAAGAAAGGTGGGGTGAGAGTAAGGCATCAATTTGAATGACTACTCACAATTGTGTTTTAACATAAGTTGTAGTTGTAATGAACAAACAGTTTACAAGAGTGACCCAAATTAAAATTAAATGATCTTGTTCAAAATAAATTCAGAGGTTATTCAAGCATTCTTAAGAAATTCTATCAGCTTATCCATAAAAATCTGATAAACTCATGAATTCATGTCATCCCCTCTGACCTTCAATTTGGGCATTTTTACCAAAGACCATCACTAACCACCACTTGAAGGAGCATCAATGTATAAACATAAAACTTTTTATCATTATGTAGCAACATAAAAGCTGTATTTTGAGAAATAAATAAGCAAAAAAAAAAGTCTTTCTGAACAACTTTAAAGCTCTCATGGGCCACAAAAAAAAATGTGATGAGCCACATTTGGCCTGTGGGCCTTGAGTTTGACACGTGTGCTCTAATGCATTATCATTAGCTTGATTCACCATTATCCAGATTAATAACTTATTGACAAGTCTGACCTAAAAGGTTTGAACCCCTGGTGAAGACTAAAATACAGGTGGTCTTCAAATGTTGCAAAAAAGGCTCCTATTAAAAACAATAAAACACTGGCATGGCAGTAAGAAGTACTAACAAAAGAACTGGAACAAGAGCAAAAACCAAAGCAGGATGCAGAGACACAACACACTAACACACTAACTGTGGAGACCATACAAAGCACTGAAACCAGACTGAGGACAGAGAACAGAATATAAAGCGAGACTATTGAGCTTGAACAAAAAACACCTGGGAGAGAAACATGAGGAGCAGGTGAGTGTGGGTGGGGGTGGAGCAGAGACAGGTAGGAGGAGCTGAACAGAAAAACAACAGGGAGAGTAACCAAGAAGAGTAATCCTAAAACATTTGCAGAACAGATACGCATATCCACAGACAATGACATTCATTGCATTGTTATACTGAAATTTGTTATCTTGATTATTGTTACCACAATGTGATGCAATCTCAATTATTATTAATCTGATGCATTGTATTCAGAAGTTTTTTTTTTTATGTCAGTAGCCTCGTTTGCTAATAAAACTAGAACCCCACATTCAAAAAGGAAGCATTAGCACATTTGACTGATGCAAATACAGTATATACAGTATATACAGTACATATATATATATATACAGTATATATACAGTATGTCATATTAAAGTTATTTCTAAATATATTAAAACCATAAATGAAACATTTAAACTTTGATACAAATAACTTAACTTAAAAGGTTTATTATAGGTAGGTACTTATTTTCCCCTGGAGGCCAGTTTCAGTGGATGTGCATTTATCCACTTACAGACCCATTTTAAAGAAATTTTCTTTAAATGGTGGGCATGGCAGAGCAGTGGTCAGTGTTGTTGCTTCACAGCAAGAAAGTTGCAGGTTCAAAACTTGTGATCCATGTGAAGCAGCGCGCATCACATGGATCATCATAAAAATAATGATGGAGCTACTCAACTTGTCTCTAAGGTCAAACCCTGCAAAGAAAGCTCATTTCGGCCACTTCTATCTGGGATCTTGTTCTTTCAGTCTTGATCTAATTTATGACCATGAGCTGGTGCACTAGTTCCCTGTGACCGTAAAATCAGCAAATAAAGAAAATGATTGCATGGACAGCTGAAAATTCTATATTTTAGAGACTATTTATGAGCATTGCTATTAAAAAAACATTTTAAAAATCCTTAAAATGAAAATAAAATGGTAAAATCCTTTGTTTATGGTTATTTGTATGGATGGGCGATGGGTGTGTGTGTTTGTGTGTGTACTGACTGTGCTTATTTTTAATATCAGACTAACTTGTCTGAACCTATAGTTCGAAATTTGACCAAAGTGAAGTCATAAAAAGTCAGATATATCCACAGTCGCCATGAATAGGCATCGCTGAAAAAGCTGGTGTGTTTCTGCATTTGATCTTTCCTTGAAAAGATCACTTTTAAAGTTTTGGAACCTCTTTTAAAGCAAATATTAGCTTGTGCCCTTGCTTCTTTTAGGAATAGACTGTTAATGAGTTGGTAAGTAATTGTTGTAGTAGTAAACAATTACTTACCAACAGTAGTAAAGTAGTTGGTAATGAGTTTTTATTTGTTCAGATTAAAATCAGACTCAGATGAAGAGAAGAAATGGACTGTAGATTATCTCTATGACAATACTCACAAAGACAGAAGTACAAGCATGTGTGAGTGTGAGACAGAGAGAAGCCAGCTGTAAGGGGTCGATGCTGTGCTGTGGCAGTCTGCCTCTGAAGTTGTGGACTGCTGGTGCTGCTTCTTGTCTCTGTTGGATGACAAGGATTTCTCCTGCACAGTACGTACACTGTTTTTTTTTTTTTCAGCCCATGTTTTGTGCTCTTGTCGTAGCACTCTGCAGGCTGAGGCTTCTTGTGGAGTGTCCGGTTTGTGCATTAAGAATGATTTGCAGAGGTGTTTTGAGACTTTGACTTTATGTTTTTGCTGTTACATGTGCAGACAGGGTGTCCTGTCCTCCTGTAAGTGGTTACGGAGCTTACCGGGGGAGAGCCAGCACTGCAGATGGAAACATTCTATCACAGCGCTGCATGCAGATGCTAGTACATGAGCTTTTTGATCATGAACCTATGTGATGTAACTAGAGGGAAACTTTCTTGAGCAACATCATATTGCAGATGACATATGTCATGTATCTGTGTGTCTCTGCAGTGATCAGACCCCCTCCCCAGTGTTTTGAGTGAAGATGATCCCTGTGCTGATCTGTGTTTTGGTCTCCCTGAGCGTTGCACAGTCCACATTCGACGTTCTGCACCCTAACCTGGAGCACTCAAGAACCATCTATGTCATAGGTAAGTTTGTGTCTTACTGTTTCTCTGGATCAGTGAAAACTTCTAAAAGTGTTTTAAGAATTCACAAGATTCCTTACTGTGTTTCGTTCATGACACTCACTCTGCAGCTCCGTTTGTCTCCTTCATTAATCAGCATGTCCTGCCGATGTGGCTTGGAGATAACACTGCTAAATGTGGGGTTGCAAACTCTGTGAGATAAAACTATCTCTGTGGAGATACTGATGAAAAAATGTAAATAACAACAATTCAAATATTGTGGGATGTGTTCTGCTATGTCAGGTAATACACACCATCATTACTTGTTTTGTAATTTTGTTCTTGTAGCCACTGTTAATATTTTATTTAGGGTTGAACCAATACCAGCTTTTCTCAAACTGGGTATGAGTGTAAGTACTTTTGTGGAATTGGTACTCACCGATACCAAGCATCAATACCGAATACAAACTGAGTTAGTAACTAAATATTACACAATGGCTTTAAAAACACATTTCTTTTATTTAGAACAAGGTGGCTCACCTTTATAAGCCTACAGCCCCTCTGACTGGATCAAATCAAATATACAGCATGATATATACTGATGCAACATTTTTAATATAATAAAATTAAATAAAAAATTCTTTCAACTTGTATTACTTTTTTAAACATGAAACTGACAAAAAGTTCACTTGAAATGTAAATTGTAACACATCCAACATAGTATCAATATCGGCAACCTTATATTGATTCTGGTATTGGTATTGCTTCCAGGTATCAGAGCATTTTGTTCAAGTATTTGTAAAAATGCTGGACACCAGTACATCCACTGGGTTCAGAAAGTATTAACCTTTTTACTTATTGCGATTTCATTTAAACTTTTTGTAAGAAATGGGTCTTTGAACCCTGCAAGAAACTTCTTTGACTACATGATTTTTTTGTTTTTGCTTTGTCAGCTAGGAGTCTTCTACAGAGAAGGGTGTAAATTACCAACATATATTCAGTAATTTTTGTTCACCACAGGCTCCAACCAAAGTGTAGAAACCTCTGTGATCAAGAAAAATGGGAAGCATGTGAGCTAAATGTTAAGAATTTTTGCCAAAGATCTGAATAGTTATAGAGATGTAGTATTTTAGTTTTCTTTTCTTTTGAATAAACCAAATTGATATTCTCTAATAAAATAAACCAAATAAAAGAGACTGATAACCTATTGATAACGAATTCCCAGTTAATTAACAAAACAACAAGGTTTACATAATGAATGTTTAACTAACAAATTGAAAATTTAAACGTTAGAATCAGCTCAAAATAAATTATTACATTTGGCAGAAACACCAACTAATAAATGGGTACTATTAAGCTTAAAAAATCTAAATACAAAGCAAATTTAATGAATGTCAATTTAATCTGTCTTCTACCTAATACTATCACATGACTATCATTTCAGTAAATGACTGAGGTTTCTGAATGTTCAGCCTAAGTGAGCAAAACAGTTAGAGTTGAAATGAATGCAGTGTGTTTCCAGCTGAACTATCAGGGATGATGTAGGCTGTCAATGACAGCAGTTTGATGAAGAAGCAGTTTAAAGAAACACACATTCTCCCTTAAATAGCCCTTCAGCTCAGAACATAGGATCAATGCGTCATTATGTGCTTTGCTTATCTCTCACACATACAGTATGCTTATGCAGCAGCCTGAGTGAAACACTCTGTTGGCCACACTGAGGTGGCAGCTACTGCAGGTGCAGCAATGAAGGGAGAGGAAAAGACCAAACAAACCAAAACACAAGGAAGTAAACACCTAAAGACAAGTCTCTTTATTAATCATTTTGCTTTTTATCAATGTCATCCTGAGTCTTTCATTAGGCTGTTGGAAATAAATGGCAGTGAGGGGTTTCAGTGAGCCAGTGTAAGAACTTTAGAACTGAAGTAATGTGCTAGTACTAGTGGTGGTTTATTGCAGTAGTCCTGGGTGGTGCATGAGGGAAGCACTGGTTCCCCACAAGGCTGTGTTTGTCTTGAAGTGCAAAATCCACAGAACTAAAGTACATTTCAATGTATTTCAGTGCCTGTTACACGCCATATTACATACACATGCTGGCTTTAATAAATTCATATTTTTTTTTCTTTTAACCATTTTACTTGTGAGCTATTTGTCTATACCATAATTTCTGACTGTTTTCATATCAAATGTACATTTTTGTCTCTAGTCTTTGCGATCATAAACAGATGGATCCGTATGATTATGAACCTTTGAGTTTATAGCATCCCCAGCTTGATCAAACATCTCAAATTTTGGTTTCTTATCCAACATTGTCTCACCCAGTACTTTGCTTAGTTCTAATTATTAAATGTAGAGCTGCCAACATAAAAAAGTTAATGAAGATATTAAACTAAGAGCATCTTGTAATTAGGAGAAAAGATCTCATAATTATGACATAAGATGTCATAGTTATGAAATAAGATACCATATGCATTTATGAGAAAATATATTATAGTTGCAAGATCCTGATCTCATAATTATAAGAAAAGAAGTGAAGGAGTGGTTTTTGAGGATCTAGGATTCTGAGCAGGTATCAGATGTAAAAATAGGAACTATTGTTTTGAGTTCATGTTCCTCCCGGGCATTTTAGTGTGTGATGCCGAATGCACAAGTGCTCATAATTTACTCACCAAAATTGAATAAAGTCATGACCTGCATGGTTGAAACAGGACCAAGAGTGTGCTCTTTGCATACATACAAGATGTAATATAACACCAGACCGTTCTTTGGGGTACGACCAAGCCAGCCTGGGTCCATTTCCAATGCATTAGCTACTATAGCCATGAAGCATCCCGTACTGGGCTCCTGTAGGAAGAGAGCGACTTCCAGTAGGTCAGTATTTTTTTTCACCTGAACATCCCCAAGGACTTAAGGTCCCCTTCACAGTGTTGACATGCTAATATTAAGGCCATCCACATTAAATAATCTGAATATTTCCCAAACATCTCTGAGGAAAGAAAAGCATATCAAATCCAAGAGCACAGTCATTGTCCACGTTTCATGATCATGAGATCAGGATCTAGTATGACGTCTTTTCTTGTGAATATGAGATTGGGATCTTGTAATTATGACGTTTTATCTCATAATTACGAGATCGGGATGTCGTAATTAACAGATCAGGGGTCTATTTTTTATTTTATTTTTTAAACTTTTGTGAATGCAATGCTCTTCATTAGTAATCAAGATGTTAGACTTGCTAAAACGATAATGTTTGCATTTCAATGCAAGTATTTATGTTCCATGTCTAAGTACAGCTTCTAATGACAACTGGATCGACTTTAGTTCCAGGTCCAGTTCATTTGTTGTGTTTACTGTGTGTTGCTTTTTTTACAGAAAACGGACCCCAACTCTCAGTGGTGGCAGAACAATTGAAGGTGGTGTCAAGGCGAGGAGGAAATGCAACTTTACCATGCAAGATCCACAGAGATCAATCACTGCCCCCCAATCGCAAGATGAGGATCAAATGGACTAAACTCACCTCAGACTACCTTAAAGAGGTATTTATACATCTATCTCTATACTATTTCCCTTTTCCAAGTAAGAGCTGAAAAAAATTAGATTACTGTATACAAATAGAGCACATTATTATCAGAGACAGGGTAAATAAGATAAGATAAGATAAGATAAGATAAGATAAGATAAGATAAGATAAGATAAGATAAGATAAGCCTTTATTGTCATTGTACAGAGCACAATGAAATTACAGTTCAGAACACCCATTCACAAGAAGACAGAACATAAACAACCATAGGAGAACAGGTGCCGTGGGTCATGCAGCCACAGACCCTTGCACAAAGCAAGGATCCATCATTATGAAGATATCATCAGGAGGCACAACCCTTAAAAGAAAAGCTAAATATGACACAAAGATAGATGAGGAAAATAAAATTGCATATGCACTAAATGTGCACTAAAATGTAAGTACTTAATGCTAAAACAAATTGAACTGACTTGTTTTCTGTCCTAAATGAACTTGTACAGTCTTAATACAAGCAGTTAGCTACCACTAGATTTACTTATTTTTTATACAATGTCCTGAATGTTCGCATATTGGTAAAATTGTAAAATTTGCTGTTTGTATTTATCATGCTCTAGGTGAATGTGTTTGTTGCCATGGGCTATCACAAAAAGAGCTACGGGACTTTCCACGGACGTGTCCACCTGCAAGGCTCCTCTCCGATGGATGCTTCTCTGGTCATCACAGAAATCACATTAGAGGATTATGGGAAATATAAATGTGAAGTCATTGATGGACTGGAAGATGAAACTGTGGTTGTTTCCCTCAACCTTGAAGGTATATTCGGGTTTATTTGCTTTTTAAAGTAGGAAAGAATGAGATCGTGGAATAGGTATGCAATGACTGTGAGGTGTTATTGTACCCCAGCCAGCTGCAGTCAGTCTAAATTTAGCTCCAGCAGCAAAGACTGCTTGAGGGAATGTCAACAGAAGTGCGTCCTGTAAGCATAATGTACATTAGTGTCAGAGCTGCTTCGATATGTTTGAGAATAGTCAGAGACACTTATTAGTCCCTGAAGCCAAAAATGCTGGCACCAGGCTGACAGGGAAACAGCTGTGCTTCCTCAGCGAGACAAATCAGTCACCAAGTTCATTAATAAAAGTGACTAAAACATCCCAGAATGAATCCAAATTTAGCTTTAAGCTGTAACTCAATTGACACATGTCAGATTTTCCTGTTTTTGACCTTTCCATGCAGGTGTCGTCTTCCCCTACTTCCCACGTTTGGGCCGCTACAACCTAAATTTTTACGACGCAGCGCGAGCATGTCAAGACCAGGATGCTGTTGTGGCATCCTTTGACCAGCTGTACGATGCGTGGAGAGGAGGAATGGACTGGTGCAATGCCGGCTGGCTTCACGATGGCTCTGTGCAATATCCCATCACAAAACCCAGAGAGCCCTGTGGTGGCAAGAACACAAGGCCAGGCGTTCGTAGCTACGGCCTGAGAGACAAGGACAAGAACCATTATGATGTGTTCTGTTTCACTTCCTACTACAAAGGTGAGGGAAGTTTTTCACCTTCATATATTGTAATAAAATATACGTATGTGTGTTTACTTTTATAATAATAATAATAAAAACTGGTGCAAAAAAGGATAGAATGAGCCATACCGCATTCTCTAAAAGTTGTAAGAAAATGAAAGATAAGTATCTCAATGAGTGCATTACATTTATGAGTCCCCAGTTACATTTTGAATTAGGAGATTTTCTTGTTAACCTTGAGTCGGCCTACCATCCAATCCTGATAAGGATCTATTTAAATAAGATCCAAGGGCAATTTTTGATAGGGGACTGTTTTAACATTAAAATTAAATTAAACATTATTTGCAATTGGCTGTGTACTTCACAGCCTTTACAGAAGTGATGCTGACCTTTTCCAAAACCTTAAAAACTGCTTTTATGTGATCCAGCTATAAAAATCTGACAACTTTGGGCTTTAAGATAGAGTGAAAAACGACAAAAAGGTTACATTTAGAATACTAACTAAGGTAACATAGTGAGGTTTAAGATGGTGATTTTGTGTATTTTGTAATTTTTCTAAATATTTCTTGCCTGGTAAAAAACAGACCCTTGTCCTTCACTTGGCTTCGTACAGAGTGTCTGGACTTTCGGTTATAGAGAAGCGATTCTTGCTGGAGGCGTGGCCTCTGTTGAAGTTTAAAATAATTGGATCGGTTGGCTGCGACATACGTGTGCCAGGTCCACTGTGAAGGAGGCTAAGCTAAGAAGCTAACAGGAAATTGCATGTGCTGTAAACAACCCTACTGAGAGGAGAAAAGTACTGAGCTGAACGAGACGACTGTAAATGAGAGCTGCTGNAAGAAGCTAACAGGAAATTGCATGTGCTGTAAACAACCCTACTGAGAGGAGAAAAGTACTGAGCTGAACGAGACGACTGTAAATGAGAGCTGCTGCTTTGTCARACAAATTTAATTTAATTTGGAAGCCTTATCAACACAGACTGGCTTCATTCACTTCCTCCACAGCCATTGCTAAACTAACTAGCAGACACTGTGCAGAAAATCGACACTGTTCAAAACTCCTTCTTCTCTTCTCTGATTGGCCCAGGTAAAATAAACTACAAGCAGACACTGCGCAGAAAATYGMCRTTCTGTTCTCTGATTGGCCCGGATGAAAATTCTCCTGAAGAAATCCTTGTCTATGGGAGAAATCCCAGACGGAGCAGTGAAGGGAAACTAGAATTGAGCATAACTGTGTAGGAAGTCGAGGGCCAGGCTAAAATATGTCATAATCTGACTTTGAAGGTAACTTGCAAAGATCAAGATCAAAAATGGCCTTGAATGTTTTTCAGTTGTGAAAAATCTGTACTAAATTATCTTACAGTGTTCTGGCTCAATTCATCAATATGTTGCTTCCCTCAGATAACTTACTTTTCAGCCTTGAATTTTGTTAATACATAAATAAATACTGTAAACCATCAAACCACCAGAACTGGAGCTCGCTCAGCACAAGGCTGCCTCTAAAACTACTTCACAATTTGGTTTGGTTTAATAAGCCAATTTTCTGTATTATGTCATGTGAATTGGTTTCAACTTAATGAATTGTCATTAAATTTGGATAAAACTAATTACATGACATTCAGTAATAGAAAGAGAACTGTTTATGTTCCATTTATAGTTGATGGTGTTGAGATTTGTAGTCAGTGAAGTGAAGTTTTTAGGTGTCATCATTGATGACATGGAAACCTCACATAAATTATTTAAGAATAAAAACAGCCAAATCTATTGGAGTATTATTGTATAACGTAAGGGAGTTATTCGATGAGAAATGCTCAGTATACTGTATGTTGTATAACAATATTTTTTCCACACTTAAACTGTTGTATTGAAGTCTAAGGGAAAAGAAAAGAGCTGTAAGGATTTTCACCAGAAAACATTACAGTCACCCATCAAATATTTTATTTTATCAATTGAAGTTATTGAGGTTCTATGATTCATTGATTATACAGTATAATTTTATCAGTTATATGTAGAGAATTGTTACAGTCTTAAAGGGACAGAGATGTTTGTGAAACCTAAATTTCGAACCAGTTTGAAGGAACGGTGTTCTTCAATCCAAGGAATACGATTATGGAATAAACTGGAGAGTAATGTTAAATATGCCAGATCAATGTGCTTGTTTAAGAGAATGATAAAAGTTGGTTTGTTGAAGAAATATTAACTAGGATAATTTGAGTCTATCTGAATTGTTCCTCGAGAAGGAGTTGGTGTTTTTGTTTTGTTTTAGTTATTTATAGATTATTATTG
>NW_013952656.1:425797-428678 GCF_001266775.1 Austrofundulus limnaeus
TTATTATTCCTTGATAAATAGAAACTTGCTAAAATATGCTGTAATTTCACCAGGACTACAGTTTAATTAGGTTGACTGGTCTAAAAATAATGTGTGTGCTGATCTAAAGTATTTGTTTTTCCTTCACCTTGTAATGATTAGTTATCATAAGATAAGAGCCTAGATTTGGCCTTTGACAGCATGATGGCTTAGCGGTTAGCACTGATGCCTTACAGCAAGAAGGTTAGGGTTTGATTCCTGGTTCAGAGCCAGGCTCTTTCTGAGCATGCTTGCCTTCAGGCCCAGGTCTCCCTTGCATAAGGGATCTGTGATCTCAATGGGATTTGCCTGGTTAAATAAAATAAATAATCTACATATTCAAATAGTGTTATATAGTGTAATAGGGTCCAGAAATCCGATCACAGTAGTTCAGTTCACCACACATTGAAGATTTTCCAAAACATGTTCAGAAAAAATATCTTTGATTCCCAGCTAGAGACATTATCTGCTGTACCTTACTGTCAAGATGATACAATATCTAGACACAAACCAAAGAAGAAGATGAACGGATGTTCTGTTGTTATGTTTTTTATTCTCATCCTCTTTTCTATATTGACTTCCCAGGTCGGTTCTACTACCTGATTCACCCATCAAAGTTGACCTACGACGAGGCTGTCGATGCTTGTCAACGCGATGGTGCTCAAATCGCCAAAGTTGGACAGATGTTTGCTGCCTGGAAACTGCTAGGCTACGATCGCTGCGATATTGGCTGGCTGGCCGATGGCAGTGTCCGCAGTCCCATTTCTCGTCCCCGACGACGCTGCAGTCTCGCTGGAGCTGCTGTGAGCTTTTACGGTTTCCCTGACAAGAAGCACAAGCTGTATGGAGTGTACTGCTTCAAGGGCCACAACTGAGCTACAGAGACTAGACTCCAAACCCTTACATACAGCACAAAAGCATGCACAAACATACACGCTAATTACACACTAGAAGAATAAAACATACATAAAGAAGTGACTAATGTATGGACATATACATTCACACTGTGATGCTCTGTTTCATGGAAACCTTAAGGTATTAATGATCGACATTCATGATGTTGCTTTGTAATCTGGGACACAGTTCCTCACAAAAGACAGTTTACATATATTTAACCAATGCCTTTGAAAGGAAAGGGTGGGTTATTATGTAAGGTTAGAATACGTGTATCATGGCTTCAGCAATACTTTTCAAGAATGAAGCATGAAAAAAAAAGAAAAAATAAACCAAAATGTCTCATGGTTGGACTAAAACTTTGGGCACTTAACTTCTTTTTTTGGAAATGCCAACATAAACCCAAGCTAAATGAGACAAAAGAAAAGCTCAAATTCTGTGATATTTTGCCAGATTGGACAAGCTAGCACAACTAAATTGTGCTTTGCTGTTCTTTCTTAACAAGGTGCTATGACTGGTACTTTGTACTTCATCTTTTTGTCTGGTATTTTATGTTTTTGTACAAATGTGTTGGACCAAACACGAGTGACGTCAACAACACGAGTGTGAAGTAGAAACATCTAAATGTTAGCATTATGTTTTCTAAGCATTTAGAATGTGATGATCTACAAATGTATTCATGTTAATTAATATTTTTTGATATATTGTGAAAATGTTTATTATTTTGTCTCCGGTCAAACTATCCAAGTATCCTTGACTTACATAAAACATACTATAACAGCGAAGAAAAAAACTTCCTTACGCAAAATAAAAAAGTGAATTTTGCATGGAACATCTAAAACAATGAGCGTTGTAGATTAACAATTTTTTTTTTTTGGTTTTTTCATTGCAAAATGTCAATAATAAAAATAATGTTCAAAAAATATTGCTTTAAAACAAGCTCAATTTTACTGATTGGTTTGAACATCAGAGCATGTCAACATTATGACAAGCACAAAATCTGACCTGCTCAGACCCCAGGCCACACTAGGCACAACACATGAGACGGGGCAGGGTTCAGTAGAGTCTGTGACATTGAGGGTGGGTTTCCGTGCTAGAACCCATCCCCAGAACCCTCTAGAGTCCAGAGTCCATGATGTTACCGCCTCTCGCTCGGTTCACCAGAGTTCAGAGTTTCCTCTTCTCAGCCTTGGCCAACATGGGTGATGGGGGTGGAAGGGGAATCAAGCCCTTGTTGACATATCATCCACGGGGAGTTTAGATAGCATGGCCTTCGAAACAAAGCAGCTGGGAGCCGAATAGATAAACACCATTGTTTGGGACAAAACAGCTTTGAATTTTTCTGCTGCCTTTTAATGTCTCAACTGCATCTCTGAAGTGGCGAAAAACTTCCAATAAGCCGAATTTGGGGTCTCCTCGCCTCTCACCATCTGGAGCTTCACCCAGATGTGATCTTACATGCCAGAGGCACGCTTCTGACCTGTGATTCTTGTCAGAACCACATCCAGTGTGCAATTTACCTCCCACAACAACTGAGTTTGTGCGCTCCCACTCCAGCAGAGTTCATCCACTGCGCCCGACAGCTTCTCAATGGCCCAGACCGCTGTCAGGATCGCTTTCACTTTTCGATAAATAGGAATCCGCCTCCTCTGATCAGCAGAAATCCGGTTATCCTAAATCCAAATATGTACAAATCTTTCACATCTTCAATGGACAGTGGTGCTGGACACATCAGGTTCCAGCCCTAAGATGCACCCCGCAGCAACCGTTCCAGTTCCCCTCGATCTAAATTTAATGTGGAAAAAATAGTGTCAGTTGCGTTCAGAGACGACCAAATCCATAATTCCTTTTTGTTTCGGATGGTAGGTAGAAAAAAGGCTTGAAAGAGCAGCAAAGCAGGGTGGGGGTGGGAGGTGGGGGTCAGGAGAGAGCAAAAGCTCAACCGACTCCTCTGAAGGCTGAAGCGGGG
>NW_013952656.1:428688-439451 GCF_001266775.1 Austrofundulus limnaeus
ATTTCTATACAGGCCGGCTCATATGCATAAAAATGTTTGAAGCTGAGTTTTAAAAAAACTGTGATAATTTCTCAATATGTCTGAAATAAAATAGTAACTCCTGTATAATGGTGCACATGTGAATTTATTTAAAAAAAAAAGTCAGGTACAATAAATATTTTAGTGTTACTTCGCAATATTTTGTGGGATAGTTGCCAAACCAGACAGCAGCCATTGTAACAGACACTACACCTGTGATTGAGGTTTATGGAGTTTTATTATGAAATCAGCATTAAATATAAGAATATTTAGTCTGTGGTTGCCAAAAGTTACACTTGTCACTCAGTAAGATTGAGTGGGAACGTAAAAGAAAAAAAAATCTCTCGATGTCCGTGCTGGTGCTCTATAACATATAAACTGAGGTTTAGGTAAGAAAAAAACTTCTTTTTGTTTTCCACATGTTTTCCAAATTGGAGATTTAAAATAAAATCTGTTTCTAGTGCTTCCTTTGTGAACTGGTAATATACATTAAACTATGACTTAAACACCTATTTTGCTTGCTGCCAAATGTAATTTTACGATCAAGAAACAAACAAATATAGTGCTGTGTCTACAATTTTTTTCTGGCTTGGTCTGGTTATTTAGTTCTTGTCACTGTTTTGATAGTGGGCTGAAAGTATTAAAAACGGATGGAAAAATGTAAACAGAATGTCAACCAGTTTTGGAGAAATCTTAGGCTAAGCATGCTGTTTCTCTGGTTTGATATGTTGTTAATCAGGATGTTCTCACCACCTAGTGGTGTGGCGTAGTCATTGTAGTGCTTTATTTAGAATGCGTGGACAGAAAAGAAAAAACAATAACTGGAGAAAGCAATAGCAGTTTAAAATAATATTTAGGTTATAGTAATAGGAAGTTTGGCTATTTTCAGGTCTTTTCAGTTTTTTTTCCTTTTTTTTGGCACAGCTCTCAAAGAAGAGCTGATTTTTATGGCTTCAAAACACCTCTTAACCTATTATCACATGTAGCCTCGTTTTAGCTTAATTTGGCAAATATGAACGCTTTGTGTGTTGATAAACATTTTTGCTTTTTCTAAGAACCCTTATATTTTAATTTTGTGTAAGCAGGCATTTCTAAATTTGTTTTATATTTTTATCAAACTTTTACTTTGAAGGTGCTTTCTCCACCCGTCTGTCCCCATCTCCTAATCCCTTGATCCTATCCTCACATTTTGAGGCCAGCAAAAGGGGAAAAAAGAATTGGGGAGTTGACTCTTGATTTACAAAAAAGCATCAGCTTTTAGAGTCAGTGCTTCTGAGCACGACACATGAAGATCCTAATCTTGTCTTACTTTTAATGCCATTTTATCTTCTGTTGCAAACGTCACAATCCTTCCAAAGCAACATGAGTAAAAAACACAAAAACTTTATTTTAAATCTGTTACATTACTTTTTTTAATTATCATTTTATTATAAAATATACACTACCACTCCACTTGACTATAGAACCCAGATTTTAAAAGAATGTACGCTGAACGGCCGGGGCTGACCTGCCTTTGAGCGGGCTGACAGCCAACCTGCACCGAGCTGCTGAATGAGACAGAAACACAATACATTCTCAATACCAATAATTCCAGCATGGGGGCACTAAGGATTGTTTCTCCATATAAGGTTTACACAGAGACACCAGTGTGCATTGATCAAGTATAAAATCACAGCACAAAGTGCCAGCTGGCTTAAACTCGGGTTAAGGTCATCCACTTGGGGCCTGGTGTAGTTTTGTTTGGCTCCATCACTGACAAGTCAACTTGCTGTGCTTAATACTGAAGAACAACTGGACAGACTTGTGAAAATAGCAAACTGCACTGGTTCATTCAGTGATAATGTGGAAGATAAAAAAAGGCTTTACAGATCCAAAAATTATTTTTTCCAGTGGGCATTTTGCGATTGAAGTAAAGTTTTTTTTCTTCTTAATTAACAAGACTTCAGAAAAATTTCCATAAAAACATGTTTGGAGAGCCAGCCTCTAATTTACTGTACCTCTAACCGGCACTTCCAAAATTCACATGTTCTTTGCATGAATAAAACAAGCAAACAAAAAAAAATCACACATGTACATAATCAAAGATAATTTTTCTGTTTATTCGTGTGTAATAAAGCTGAGTTTCTTTGGCTGATCTTCTCGAATTTATAGTAAGAACATTTTCTTCTCTTAAAAACAAAATTGTGTATTTTCCTAAATGCGAAGTATTCCATTAAATGTTTAAATAAAACTCAGTTGCTTATTTTTTTCCTTTGTTGACTTTATTCTAGAAACCTTGTTGATATCTAAGCATAAAACAAACCTTAGCGACCCAATGACAAGAAGACCTTAGAAGAGTTCATAAACCATGACTTCATCTTTGTGTGCCTATATCTTACCAACATATTATATGACAAGTTATGGGCTATAGCACAGCCGATTAGGAAGAAACTAAAAGTCAGCAGTGTTTCTATCAGCTGGAGCCAGGCTGTAATTGACTTTCAGAGGGCTGTTTGCAGACGTGTAGCTTTTGGGTAATGCAGTAATGTGCTTGGCAGGTTTCCAAAGGGAGGGGTACATTTTAAACGAAACACCGAGGCCATTCATGGTGCCTCTTTCAGCTGATTCTGTAGCTGAATGAAGCTTTCTGCCAAAGTCAATGTCTGTTTTTGAAAATAAGTGACAGCATTTTGGTGACGTGTCGGTTCTCATGTTGATCCATAGACTCACACTGGTTTCACTGAGGCTGTTTGTTTATATGTGACAAGGTAGAATAATATAACTGCCAGGGCTCAGTTTATCTAGATTTACACAGGATATGTGCAAATAAGCCCAACATTCTCCACAAAGTTTCTGCACAAACTGGATGATGTCAGAGTTAAGACGCAATGTATTCGATTCATTCCCACACACAGGACCTTCAAGTTGTCTGACTCACATAGTGGATTCATTTTAATCATGTTTGACAAAAAAAAAATTTCAACTTTTAATGCGCATGATAATGATTTTGAATAAAATCTAAAACATGTTAACAAACCAAGAGATTTGACAAGCCTGTAAAAAATGTTAGATTTTTCTTTTAAAAAAAGCCACTTACTGTAATAAATATATACAGGCTGCAGTAGTTCAGAGGTTAGTCTGAGGCTGCAGGTTTAAGCTCAGGTTGCATCAGGAAGAGCACCTGGTGTAAAGGTATTTGCCAAATCTTTGGTACAAGTTCAGGCGCTGTGGCAACCCCCACAAAAACGGGAGCAGCCAAAAGACAAACAATAACAAATGCTGAACAGTATTTTTACACCTTCCTCTAACAGACTGGTATGCTTACAGCAGGGATAATTACAGAGATTTTATTCAACACCATGCAAGAGACTGGCAAAATGCAAAGTGTGTGGAGTCCAAATCCAACATTTGTTTTTGTGATGACTTGTGCAGCCATTTATAAGGATTCTGGTTCATCATTTTCACTGACATCCTTTTATTCATTTAAATGGAGTTTTCTATTATTTTATTGTAAAATCAGCAGCAGACTTGTTGGATTTGTTCCTTGTCAATGCCAAGATATAATTACAGTATGCTTTTGTAAGACTAAAAGCGCAAAATACAGCTAAAAATACTCTAAATCAGAGGTGCCCTAAGTGGGGCCYGYGGGCCAAATTTGGCCCGCCAAGCCATTTGATTTGGCCCACCAGCAGTTATCCTGGTTACTAGGTTGTAATCGTCTGTCTTATGTAGAAATGCTATATTTGCACTTAGTCTTTTCAAACATTGGTCCAACTATATGTACAAGGAGCTGACGTCAGATAGTCTTAACTCATGGTGCTCACTTTATCTTTGAATTTTGTTAATTTTAAACTTAAATTACAAGTAACTTCAAGAGATATTTATGAGATTTAAGTCCATATCTAGATTTGCACACCTTATAAGACCACATATACTCAAATTTAAAATCATGAAAAGTCCCATGAGCCTTTTCTGCCCGAGCATACGTTGAATTTTCTCCAAGTCCATGGGCTGAACAAACAAACAAACAAACAAACAAACAAACAAGAAAATGTGTGCAACCATCATAAAAAATACAACTTTACTTGAAATATTTGCATTTCCTGTATTATATTACTGCATTTGGCCCACCACCCTCAGACTGATTTTAGTTTTGGCCCTCTCAGGGAAAATGTTTGGGCACCCCTGCTCTAAATGCTGGATTGTTATTTTAACCTTAACCTCATCTGTATTTATAATACAATATTATGTTTTTATAGTAATATTAAAACATAATACTATGTTTTAATACTTGATTAAACTATAGTATTATAGAATACAATCTAGTACAGTTAGAATACCTTTGATCAAACTGCCAGTTAGGTAATACATGTAAGACATGGACTTGAGGTCAAGAGACTTGAGACATGACTTGGACTTGCAAAAAAAGACTTGTGCACATCTCTGGCTTACAGTACTGATTATTTGACAGTTAACCTGTTAAGCCCACGGGGTTTTCTTGAAGTTTTTTCCTAAAATGTCATGCTGAAATGTAATTGAGTGTATCTCAGCATTTACAAACTCTGCTTAAATAATCTTGGTATCAAAATAAAGCTGATACTTGGGAGATTTCATCAGAAGTGTAAGTATTAAAACAGATGTTGTGGTTTTAAAGATAATTTTGGGGATGGAACTTTTTTTTTTACTCTCACCTGAACATTTTTTTCATTAGACAGTATTTAACCTATTTAAACCAATAATGAAGTGGGCTAAAATCTTTTGGAAACCATAAATCCACTTGTGGACATTACCTGTGCAAAGACTCATGATTTCTATTGATACCAAACATGTCCAGGTTCAACTGACAGATCGTAAGTTAAAAGAAGTTAAAGGAAATAGAAAACAGAAAAAAAGCTATTTTGTCCCCGGTACCAGGGGCTTGAGTTGCTTTAACATAATTGCTTCGTGTTCTTTCAACTCTAATCACATAATTAAATAAACTCAAATAGTTTGAGTTACAAAACTTAAATAGATTTGTGCAATCGGTTTCCCCAAATCATTTGACTTAACTTAACTTGTTGGGTTTTACAGTGAGGGAGTTATCTTGATTACACTAAAAGAAGACAGGAGAAAACTACACTTTGATTTTTATGTATTAACAAAAGCAAAAAAAGTTCCCTAAACAATCAATTAGTATGAAGTAAAAAGTTGTCATTTGTAACAGGCATTTTATTTTATTTTTATTATCATTATTAAATTCTGCTCATTTGATTTTTGTTGCGCACAAAAGTTCAGCTATTTTTTAATAAAACTATATAAAATACAACTTGACAAACAGGAAATGTAGAACAGCTCATTTTATTGCATACACAGCTGAAATTAAACAACAGAACAGTTTTAATATATAGAACAATGATTACATAAAAAGGCTTTTCATGCCACAGAGACAGTAAACATAGTAGCTTCATAGTGTAGAAAAAATATATACATTAAAAAGAGCATCTTGACACCTTTTCTATGATTTACTTTCACGTTTCCATAGATTTAAAGTTAAAACACAGATTCCAGATCTGTAGCAAAAAAAAAAAAAAAAAAGAAAGATCAAAAACAAGCATGTGGAGACTTTAAAATTTCAGCGTTACCTAGAAGCAATGAAATATGTTGATGGTGACTTTATTGGACTGATTTTGATTGAAATCGTAGTGGAAAGTAGTTTTAACACTATGAACATAAAAAATCCCTCAAAAAAGGCAATTGTATTTTTGAATGATTTCAACCAGAAGCATCATGACAGGAAACTGTAAACAGCAAACATCGATATTAAAGAAATCACTTCAGTTTGAATTAACTTTATTTATTGTCACAGTCCATTCATTGTTAAAGTATGCAATAAGTTAAACTCATATGGCTTCATAAAGTATCTATGTTAAATATTTTAGGGTTAATAACCATATTGCACATTCATAATGCTTTAATTCTGTGTGCATTTAGGGTTTGTTCCTATTTTTTTTTTCAATAAAAACTTCTCTCATCTAAAATCTGTACAAAAATCTACATGGGGAATCATACCAAAGCAGCTCAAACTAAATAAAATGAAACTGCTCTGACGTAACATTTTAAAGTGATAAGACTATTAACAACACATTTGCAATAATCTAAATAAAAATAGTAAACTAATTATGTCAAATGACTAATTTGCATTGTGTTTTTTTTTATTAAAGGAGTGTGTGAGCAACTGCAGATGATGTATTTTTAGTGTTTTTTTTTTCTTATATGTTCTAGGTTTGTTTTTTCTTAGTGTGTTTGCATAATTAACCAAAACAATGTGAATAGATTACATTGAAAGCGTTATTTAAAAAGATACAAAAGCAAGAATTTTTCATTTAGCTTTGGTCAAAATTTGCAGTCAGACAGATTTTTTTTCAATGTTTTATTGATTTTCAATGTAAAAAAAACTATATTTCTACTGTGCAGTAAAACATAGAAAGCAGAGCATAAGAGTCTTGAGAAAACATTTATAATCTCATGGGATAAATGTTATTTTTCTTATTTTTAAAAAAATCAAAGTCTTAATATTTTTACACATAACTTTATATGAATTCTATGGCCCTATCCTACATACTCCAAATATTTTAAATAGATTTCCTAATACTTATTCACCTCTTATCTGTTTTCAGTAAGAGAAAAAAAGGATTTTGTAAAGATGTTTTTTTATGTAGATTTTTCAAAACTGTTTTTTGTGTCTGTCTGTGCGGACACACACACAAAAAAAAACACAACTGTTCTGAAACAATGACACATCAGCCTAATTTTCAGATGATCATTCCTACTTTCAGTCCTAGAGAAGCCTTTTTATAATTATTTTGTCTGTCTTGCGTTATTCTGATTCTGTTGATATTAAATTTTAATCGTGCACAGAAAACAATCAATAACTGAGGAATTTTTAAACTGTATCAAAGGAAAGGCTTTAATAGAATCTATAACGCAGAGAATGTCCTTTATACGTATTTTAATGTGTTGTAAGTGGGTGTTTTCACCACCTAGTGGTGCAGTGTGGAAATTTCTGCATTTTTGTTGAATTAATGCAATTAAACATTTTAATTAAAAGAAGAAAAACTATTTTTGACAAAATATTCAGAGTAGTGTAGACAGGGCGTATAGTATGTATAAATTGTATAAGCTCACTTAGTGGCACTTGGTGACCTACATTCTACCCTTTTTAAGTCATGTGAGCTTAAACGTTCATAAAAGTCTTCTCAGGAGTTTCCCATGAGAAAACACGGACATAAACAAAGAAGGAGATTAAAATGAGAGCTCTTGTGGAAGAGCTCATTACAGTAAATAAAAAGTTGTTTTGAAAAGATTTTTCCCACAGCGTAGCTTTCACTTAAGATTTCAGAATAAGCACAGGTCAGACGAACCCTGTTCTGTGACCAAAACGGCTGAACTTCACCAAACAGACTTTTTTTCTTTTTACCATGAACTGTTCGACACAGAGAAAAGGCATCAGTCCAGCGATAAAGGTCTCTAGTATACTTGCTTTGAAATGCATGATTAAATGTGTTAATGATTTGCATTTAATAAATGGCAGTCCATATACTCAGAATTTGCAGTTCAACACATGACTGCAAAAGGATCAACACATTCACAGCAGCTATAAACAACTACATTAATGAGGGAGAACGTTGTGGAAGGACTCATTCAGTACCACATGTTCAAACGCTAAACGTTTCAGCACCAGTAAAAGTTTGTGACTGAATGGACAGAGGCCAAAGACGCCAACTCAGCATGTGCAAAACAACTATTTTACATCATTACCTAATTATTCTACTGTCCTAGTTTCCTATAGTCTTCGTAGATGAACTGAGAGCTGCAGACAACAGGGTTCAGGTAAGTTCTCAAAGAACAAGAAATCAAAAGATCCAGATCTGGGCCTAGAATAGGACCTGAGTTTGACTCAAAGGTTAGCTACAAAAAAAGTCAAGTTCATATAACCAAATTAAGACTGAGCTCAAGACAGAATTTACCAACATGTGAACGTCTTAATACAATAGTAACCCAATCCTGGTCCTCGAGGACCACTATCCTACATGTTTTAGTTGTTTCCCTGCTCTTCTTCATGCCTTCAAAATTCTGCAGAAGCCTGTTAAATCGCTCATTCATTCAACTCAGGTGTGTCAAATGAGAGACACACCTGGACTGTGAGGAGTGGGTGTCAGACTTTCATTTGAGAGTTCATATCGTGAAAAACCTGACCTGGGGTGCAAATACACCCGAGACTCTATTTTCTAAAAGCCTTCAGACAAAAAAATAAATAAATAACCTCTGTCAAAAACTGTGGGTGTCATTCTGTCACTGCTGCATTGAGAGCATCGTGCTACAGTATCTGTGTGTGGTTCTCTAGCTGCACCAAGGAAAAAAGACTTCAGGGGATCGCTAACACGGCCCAGAAGATCACTGTCTCAGGAACGCCACAAACATTCTAAATGGCTCCTGGCATCCGGGTCACAACGCCGGCCATCAGGCAGGAGCTACAGGAGCATTAAAACAAAGAGACTAAAAAAACAGCTTTTACCACAGCCATCATGGTACTGAATAGTTCCACAGTGCAAATACATGTGCAAACGAATGTGGAATGTATGTGGAATAACCAGTGTGCAACATTCATGCGCAATAACTAACTAAGATACTAATTGAGACCATTTCTTTGTTTGATTTTATCTTGTAAATACTTTACCCCTTTCTTGTACTGTGCTTTTCATTTCCTGACACCATAAGGGAACAGTTAATTTCGCTGTAATATTCTTATCCTGAGAAACGTCTAAAACATGCAGGAAGGTGGCCCTTGAGAACCAGGATTGGGCATCCATGTACAACACAAGATTTCAAAGTTTTAAACAGCTCGAAAATGAGAGCGGTACTGTAATCTTCTCTGGTACTTACTGTGATCAAAAGTGGATGTTAAAAAGGAAAACTCTTTGGCAAAACATAAATAGGCTATAAGCAGGTCCCAGGTGGTTATATGTTTGTACTACTATTAGAAGAAAAAAGGAAAACTATCACTTTTTAAAGTTGTAAAGAAAAAAAAAACAACAAAACAAAAAAGTATATTAGTGACCTAAAAGTAGTGATGTGTGAAAACTGCACAATCACTTAGTGGAAAACAAAAACCTAAATGGTCACTTGTGTTACGATGTGCATCCTGGAATGTTTGTGGTCAATCCAATGTTCTTGTCGCTGATAGGCAGTTCAGTGTAAAACACTGTTTCTGTCTGTTGATGCCTCCAATAAGGCCAGCCAACAATAACTACTTCCTTTCACAAACCTGATCTTCTACAACCATCTCAGATGTTTTCGAGCGGCCTGTCTACTCCTGGTTCTGTTCATTGGCCTGCAACTTCCAGTTGTTTGGAAGCGCCTGCCGGATTTGGTTCTCAAAGGGGTTGGGGACACTTTGCAGCATGTTGTGACTCTGTTCTTGCTCTCGGCTTTGATGGTGCTCCTCGTGAGTCTTGGCGTGGTGGGTGTGGTGCCTGGTTTGCTGCTCTTTCTGAATGATGTTGCGTCGAAGAGCAATTGAGTCGTGGAACGTTGCAGCTAAAGGATGAGAGAAAGGGATAGGAAAGAGTTATTATTTTAAGAGTTTAACTTTTATATCCATTTTTTCCAGTTCATATAAAAAGGTTTCTTACGGCTAATGCAGGTGACTTTGGGCACCTCCCACTGGCCATTGGGCTGGCAGTGTATAATTGGTTTGTGTCTCTGGATGAAACCAGGTTTGCAGTGATAACGAACGATGGAGTTGATCTCATAGTGAGACTTCTTATCACCAAACACCTTAGTGTTCTTCACCATAGGCGGATGGCCGCATGACACTGGATGGAAAGAAGCATAGTGTCAGCAACATGTAAGCAGAACTCATACTATAGGTGTTACAATCAGGCTGACACATCATTTCATACTCTTGCTTATTGATGATACCCCTAAATTCACCACGGAGGTAAAGGGTCAAGAGGTAATGGGTGGGGCAGTGGTCAACACCTAAAACTTTGGAACAAATGTCTAAAGAAAAACACAGTTTTTTGAAACCTAATGTGAAACACAGCTATGAGCTGCAGTTACAAATAAGCAGAACCTAACAAAAATATGTTTTATTGGTACTAAAACACTGAAAAATCATTTCAGTGTTTAATTTAATATACCTTCTTGAATTACATTTGTATAAATCTCAATTATCCTCAAGCAGAAATTTCAATTAGTTAGCATCCATGTTACATTATTAATAGGGCTGTGAAATTAATCGAGTTAACTCTGATTAATTTTAGTGCTGCATGGGCATAGATTAAAAATTTTAATCGCGATTAAAGTTTACAATCACTTTACTATGGCTGAATATGTAGGTTTGTTTATTGCAATGCACTCAGTGCATGCCAGGTCATGTGTGTAAATGAGAAGTGGTTCTCAAACAGTTTACCTGGATAAATAAAGGTTAATATATATAGGGGCTGTGAAATAAATTGAGTTAACTGATTAATTTTAGTGCTGCATGGGCATAGATTAAAAATTTCAATCACGATTAAAGTTTACAATCACTTCACTGTGGCTGAATATGTAGGTTTGTATATTGCAATGCACTCAGTGCATGCCAGGTCATGTTTGTAAATGAGAAGTGGTTCTCAAACAGTTTACCTGGATAAATAAAGGTTAAATAAATAATATTTTTTTTAAAAAACTCCATGTGTAACACATTACGTACAGTTTTTTTTTTCTTTTTGTCTTCTTATGGC
>NW_013952656.1:439863-445166 GCF_001266775.1 Austrofundulus limnaeus
TATTTTGTGTTTTTGTAATAATTATAGGGAAAATATTACATCACCAATTATTTTATTACCCATTAAATTGATTTCTGAAGTGCASTGGTTCCCAAACTTTTCAGCTTTTCACCCACAAAATAACAGCAGCAGAGACCTGTGCCCACAACTATTTTTGGATGATAAACCTTTGTATCAGGTCAACTAAACATGAGCATAGTAACAATATTTATTATTCTACATTTATACATTTTAGGCAACTAAGGCAAAAATGTGATTAATTTAGAAAATCTTTTCAGGACCCCACCTTGATGTTTCAGGGCCCCACTTTGGGTCCCGACTCCAACTTTGGGAACCACTGGTCTAGACAAACTTGATGAAATCAAATGCATGTTGATAAAAATGATCAATAGCATTTGGTAAATGAAGATGCAGCTCTGTGGATTTTGAGGGATTTTGGGGACGATGAAGAAGTAATAAAGAATGGAATGCCACAAAAAATAAACCAAGTGTTGCTTTTAAAAATTGAGTAAAACAAATTATTTTCCCAGCTAAGGTGTTCTGCTCAAGTGATTTGATGCAGTTTGATACTTTTATTTCTCTTTTCAAGAAACTTTTGTCCCAATTAAAATATAGCCATGTAATAAAAAGAAACCTACCTGTCCCCTTCTTGCAGGTGAAGGTCAGGTGATAGTTGCAGGGCACGTCGTTCCACTGCCCTCCTTCATGCCAGATCATCACCACACAGTCCTCTGCTGACTGGAAGAAGCTGTCCGGCTGGTTTGGCCTCCAGTGATCATATTGCTGCCAGAACACAGATTTTCATTTCTTTCTTTAAAACAACAACAAACGTGGAGACGTTTTTCCTTGTTTTATGATTGTTTCAGTAATCTTTGTAGTCAACGTTCTCTTCATAACATCTCGATTTGTTAAAAACAACTGAGATGCCACTTTAAATAGACGTGTTCTACAAATTAAAGCACATTGCTACTTTTAGTGGTTTTAATTTTTAAACTCCTCTGGCAGGTATTTTAAGTCTTCGCAGAAATACATAAGAAGCTGTCTGCTGATGTGTAAAAAAGAGCTAAAACAAAATCAAACTATCATAATTAAAGGCCTAGCATTCCTTGACTGAAACATATCACCCACTTTATCAATGTTTTAAACAAATCATCTTGAAACTATAGCCATTTTGGTCATACATTGCAAGTTGTCACACAATTTATTAGCTCAATATCTGTGAAACTGGCTGAGTTTAAGCCATTTTTGTCTTTGTTCACATCGGTTGGCTGTGGCGGCCATCTTGAATTGGGTCATCTTCAAAAGTAAAACTGTGATAGTTGTTTATTAAATGATTTAGTCAAAATCTGTCCAGTGGTTCGTAGAATGTTTTGCTGACAGAAAAACAAGACAAGTGAACACACAGGCAAAACCATCACCACCCGCCTTTGGGATCTTCCACTGCATGTCACACTTCCTAAAAAAAAATACTGGTAAATAAGAGTATTTTCCGCATGCAGTTTTAATATGTGTCCACTTGTGGCCAAAATGAATATTTTAACAGACTCTTTGCATTTTTTATGAGCATTTTAGCCACTATATTGTCAGCATTTATTGTGCTATTTAAGTCTAGCTGGCTGAAAGTCAGCTATGTTACAGGAGTAAAGAGAGCGGCATCCTGCTGTGTAAAAACATTACATACAAACTGAAAAGTGTTTTGCATCATTATATATATATATTTTAAATTCTCAGACACTATTCCATTAAATTTGGCATGCTTATGAGTGATGAATGTTGTGTTTCTGACTGATTTGAAGTGTTTTGTGTGCTGTGTGTAAGGCTTCATTACATTTAAATTGGAAGAAGCTTAAACCTGTCATTGTCTCTTGTAATAAAGTGGAGGTGGAAAGGCAGAGGTATATAATATATATATATATATATACAGCCTACTGCATGGGGAGGGAAAAGTGTAATTTCATGTGGAAAAGGCATGAAATTAATTCATTAAAACCCATTTTCAGTTCTGACTCATTGCATTTGGCTGAATGTGATATGAGGAGAAACCAGATGGGGGTGCTGCTGAGACAACAAACTACACAGGCCTGAACAAACCTGAAGTTTCCTGTAAGTCTTTATAAATAGACAAACAAACAAGTTTGTGTAGTTTGTTTTAAACTGCACTCAGCATGTTGCATATAGAAAAGGGGTCTGCAGACCCGCTCAGGGTGTGTCTGTTTCCTGATTGATGACACATTCCAACAACCGGTCCCTCTCCTGCATCAGGTTTCAGTTTCTCCTCCCTGCTCTCTCCGGTTAATTTGGCTCACATGAGAGTTCCCAACAGAAACACAACAAAGTGTGTGAGTCTGCACAGAAGAAAACAGATGATAGCCACGTTTCATCTGCTGTGCCAAAAAAACTCTGACGTTTTCAGCTGCAATCGTGCAGCATGTAAAAACAAACCAGAGCTTTGGTCCTGATGAGTAATGGGTCATGGTATTGTTTTAACTTCTGACTTTTTTAATTATTTATCATAATAAAATGAGCCCAGGAGGTTTGACGAGTGCAGAAAACTGCAGGTTTTAGCTGAAAAATGTCTAATTCATTTTCAACAAACTGGACTGCATGTTTGCACCGATCAGTTTTAAATCTATAAAATTACCATTAACAGTGATAAATGCTAGAAGAATGGGCAAATTGAACAGATTTTATAAAGAACAATTACTTATTATAACAGTTATCCAACATTTTACTAGAGTTGCATTGTTTTTATGGAGTTTTTGCATTTTTTTATTCTAACTACACTGTATGCACCAAAGCTAAATGTTAGAAACACTATATACGACTTTGTTGTTTAGATTTTTCTGAAGCATAAAAAAGCTGATTAAAAACCTGACAGAAATGGAAGAATAATGGATGAAAAGTAACAAGGGTGTGTCAGTGCTTATCCTGTTGCACCATTAAGTTATTTGTGTTTTTGTACGTTGTACGCCTTTCTGTTTATTTTCTTTGCTACAAGTTTTTCGTAACTTTGTGCTTGTTCTGTATCTTTGATATTTTTACACTATTTTGTGGTTCTTGAGGCTCTTTGTTGTTGTATTTTTGTGCAATCCTTCCTCTGTAATTTTGTGCATTTTTTTCTTTACTTTTCATCGACGATCTAGAATTCCACCACTTTAGATTAGAATCTGAAATAACTCACTTTCAGTTTGCCTGTTTCTGTACAACAAACATGACGAAATTTGTATCTCAACACAGACTAAATGACTGAGTGTGGACAAACCAGCAAATTATTTCAGAATGTTCACATTTCAAACAACTGTGGAGTGTTTTAGTGTGGTTTAGGGTACCCCCCACTTGCTGTTTGCACCGGGAGAAAACAAACCTATCAATCATTTGTTCATAAAATTCAGTCATTATTTTTATAGTCTTGCTTTAATTGTTTAAAAAAAACAGAAATGTCTCCACTGAGCCTTTCTAGGTTCTTTAACAGATTGGACTAAAGTGAAGAATAAGTCACTGTCTTACCAATGGGCTGCCGTCGGTCCACCTGAAGTCTCTCTCAAACATCTTGTCGTTCAGGCCGATCCACTGGTAGTCACTGCCCAGGCCTGCAGAGGAAGGGAACACACACACACACACACACACACACATACACACACCTATCAGTTGAGCCAAAACCAAGGTGAGGCATGGGGACTTAATGGATGCCAAGGGGAACTCGATGAGCGAGGTGAGATGTGAGCAGACTCACGGTTGACAAACATCTGCTCCTCCTGTGACAGGATGCTGACCAGGTGGGCGCCGTGGAGCCGACACTCCCTCTCAGCGGCGTCCCAGGTCCGACGGCGTACAACGTATTTGTAGCAGTGGGACTGAAACTTGTGCCAGCCAAGTTCACACACCTCGGAGTCTGCAGAGACAGAAAACCACGGCATGTTCAAAAAAATGTAACAAAAACAAAGCAGAGTGTATGATTTTAAGTAAAAATGGCAACGTTCTGTTTGAGAGGTTGCGAGTCCTCGCAACTCAGATTTTGAGACATAACCGTGTCTCCATGTGTTACAACGCTGCATTATTACATTGTACAGTGGCTCCCAAAGTTGTGGGTCATGGCACGCTAAGTGTGGGGTCTTCATCTACAGGAAGCAAATTACTTTAAAACGTAATTGTCAAAAGCATATTTAGTCTTAACTGTGCTATAAAAAAAAACAACAACTGTAATGGAAATGGATAAAAATAGAAAGTGGATAAGGCTCATTGTTAATTGGATTGTTAACAATGTTTGAATAATTCAGTCAGCGGGTCATACATTTCTGCAACTTTTGGTTTGCGGGACAAAAACTGGAAACTTTGGAAACAACTGCTCCTGCATTCTGAAGTAATCTCAAGCTAACTTGGACGAGTTATGTCAAAAAAATGTTTGCATGAGTGCAGCAATTTTAATGAATTATTTCTTTATCTGTACTGTTCTCATGCTATGTCCAGTCCTATGATATGTACCTATACAGGAGAAAAAGTGTCTTCATGTCACTTTTTCACACATATGGACCTAGAAAACATTATTATTGTTGTGGTGGGTTTGGTTTGGAATTTACTAGGAAATGAGAAGAACAAAAGACTGACTGACTGAACTGAACTGAAGCGCAACAGAGTGCTAACGAGAAAAAAAACAGAACATGGGTGAGGTCATATCTAGATGCAGACAGATGTGTGAAGTTGACATGCTCTTCCTGTGCACGTGTGGATTTTCTCAGAATACTCAGTTTTTCTCCCACTGACCAAAAACGTGCATGCTAGGTCAACTAGCAACTCTAAATTGCCACCAGGTATAAGTGAAAGTGTGAATGTTTGTCTCATTTGTCTCTACGGACTGCTTCTCCGTCCAGATGTTTCTCACCAAATGACCACTGAAGATAAGTCATTTGTGGCAAAATGCAAAACAGCACGACGGTCCCCTTAGAATCCTTAACAATACATGGCCAAAAAAAATCCTGACTTATAAATTACAAGTTCATCATTTACAAACTGGCAGATTCCCAACTAGAGTTGGATAAAATCTTATTGTGTGCAAAACCATCACTGAAGGCCACAAAGTTGGGTAGAGCAAACTTTCCTCCAGTGAGCTGTGGAAACAATTCTAATCAGCCAAGAATTCATGATGCACTCACTCAATCTGTCCTACAAGCAGCAAAGTAAGTGCCGAAAGGACATAATACGGGACGGGCCGTGGATTATTGCATCTTTAGATTTATGGTGCCACTTCATATTGGGGTTATATGAAGTGGAGGCCTCACTCAAGAAGCCACATGTATATATATATA
>NW_013952656.1:445272-446287 GCF_001266775.1 Austrofundulus limnaeus
TAGCAAGATTTGATACAAGGTCAAGGGAAAACACAAACACAAGTGATATCTAAGAATGCTTATTGTTGTTAGCAAATCTTGATCTGACTTTAATCATTCTATCTGCTGATGAACAGCATGTCATGAAAAACTAGGTCATTAAAGGATGTCATGAATTACTGGCTTAAACCTAAAAGTATTAGTTCCACCACAACTCAGTTATGGTTACTTATAGATATGCAAATGTGGGTTTCAATTCACAGCTGAATATTTTAATCCCTTCAAATGAAGAAGGTAATTGGACTGGTGGTTTGTAAGTATAATTTTAGAACACAGGGTAAATGATTTAGAGTCAAACACATGCAAGTGCAAATATCATTTATTATTTGTTATTGGCTAAATGACACAATTACTCCTCACTCCACAATTAATGTTTTTTTTTCTTTTGATAATTTTGCCCAACCCTAATTCCAACTAAGAAATAAAAAAAAATCTGTTGTATTGCTGCTCAGTCAGTGTTATACATATTCCATATGTTCTTACTTTTCTATCATTTTTGACACATTGAGAATAACCTTGAAGTGGTAGGTGAGGTCTCCTAAACATATAACTCATTATGGAGACAAACATCAGCACTGTTTTACCCACATTTTTCTCCTTCATTGTTGTTTTTTTTTTGTTTTGTTTTTATTTCCTGTCTCTCCATCTCCTCTTTGTACTGTTACACATTCAAATGCTATAAAAAACTATAAAATAACCTTTTTTTGATAACTTCATAGTTAATCATTTAAATACACTATGAAACATCACACAAAATATTTATCAACATTTCCCACATTACCCTGTTAATTGTCAGGAAGATTGTGCACGTCCAGAACAGTGCCACTTAAAAGCTACCTTGACTGCAGGAAAGTTCCTCATTAGGCACTGAGGGTGTGAGAACACGAGTGTGAGCCGATATAAGAACTAAAATGATGCAAAAGCAAATGAAAAGTGTCTTTTTAAATTATTATTATTGTAATTATTATTATTATTG
>NW_013952656.1:446344-480103 GCF_001266775.1 Austrofundulus limnaeus
ACGCTGCTGTAATAACATCCATCCATCCATTCATTTTCTGAACACGCTTCTTCCTTTTCAGGTCATGTGGGTCACTGGTGCCCATATCCAGCAGTCACAGTGCGAGGGGCGGGGTACACCCCGGACAGGTCGCAAGTCCATCACAGGGCCACAGGGCTGTAACAACAATCTTTAGCAATTATGCAGCGGCTTTGATTTATTTGTTTTTCATCAAATTCTGTTATTGTGGCTGAAGAGACACCGATGTCCAGCTGGGAAATAAAAGACCCTCACTGAGTGAGTGCGGTGACTCACAGTCGGACTTCATTAACCCACATCCTGTTGTGTGCAGGTCACACACAAATTTAGCTTCATATACAATAAATTTAAGTTTCACAGTCATCACTCTTCTTTGTCAACCTCAACAAACAATGGCTGTTTCATAGCAGCGGCTTCAGAATAAACTGATTGCCAAAAAAAGGAAAGAATAAAAAAGTTGTTGCCGAGGCTTTGGGGGTATTAACCTTCATCAGTCAAGCTGATCTTAATGACTCTGCTGTGCAGCCACCTGGAGGGTCAGGTGGGCTCTGAAATCCTGCGTTGTCCCTCTGGCAGTGTGATAAAAGCACAGCATTATTCTGATGTATGCTGGTGGGTTAGGCTAAAATAGAGCTGCATGCAGGAGATGAAGTGGGAGGCAGAATTTAGAAGAACTGAGTCAATGCCTAACAGCTGCAAAAGCTTTTTGGAAGAATAATAGAGCAATTATCTCTCTTTTTTTCACCCTTTCCACTGGAAGAAAGCAACAAGAGGACATCTATGTCTCTGCTGCCCTGTCCACCAACTTCTGTGTCAGAAAGGAATACTGCATGGTAAATAAGCCATGTTTTGTGCAAAAGTTTCCACATTTAGTTGGACACAATATTTAAGATTTACATGGCTACAATCTGTGAACTGGAAATTTTAGTACAGGGAATCCCCCATATATTTCCCAATCTTCTACACCTAAATAATGCATGAACTGTTACTTTAACAGCGAACAGCAACAAAACATTGACTGTATTATTTTGCAATCTACCAGAATACAAGCTTTGATGTTTGAAATGTTTTGTTTTAGGTTGCATTGCTGAGGCATTTTCCTTTCTGACGGGGGTGTCCAATCCTGGTCCTCGAGGGCTGCTACCCTACATGTTTTAGAGGTTTCTCTGCTCCAGCACACCTGATTTGAATGGGTGATCACTGGAGGTTTCTTCAGAACTTGAGGAGATAATTCAATCACTGAATCAGCTGTGCTGGATCAAGGAAACAAGTAAAACATACAGGATAGTGGCCCTTGCGGACCAGGATTGGACACCCCTGTGGTAAACATTAAGTTTTAACACCTGCTTCTTAAGGCTTGGTCTGCCCCAATAGGTTCGCCATTTTGTCCTCAAAAGATTAGAGTGTAAGATACCTGCTCTTCTTGAAGTATTCCAAAATGTCAACTAAGCTAACAACTTAGTAAATGTGTCTTGCTACTATGGTTATGGGGCATTCAGTGGTCTCTCAGCAGGTGTGCCCAAGGGTATGTATTAGGAATCCCTGAATTTTGAATAAAGGTGCGTCATTTCTTACTGGTGACCCAGCATTTTAGCCTGAATCTCAATTTGATTAATATTTCTCATGTTAGATTCAATATGTTCAAATCAACAATGTCCAGTTTTGAATTGAGAACACTCCCTGGATAAACAAAGAAAAATATTCTACAACAGAACACAAGTCCAGTTTTTTTTTTTTTTTTTTTTTACTTTTCGGACCATCCACTTCATTGTGCCATAGAAACTCATCACACAGTACAATACAAAATAATAAAAAAATACCATAATACATTACTGCCTTGGTCAATACAGCAGGCTAATCAAGCTAATGCTAACATCAGTAGATTATTTTAATTGCCTTTAAATCAAATGCCTTTAATTATCTAAACATCTTTAGTGTAAACTGTTTTCATCTTTGTTTGAGCTGTGTAGCTTAAAAATGCTAGAAAAATGCGAACTGATCTTATGTTTAACTCTAAATATAAACCATGTTCAAGATTTGTTGTTAATCACAATGTAAAGGTACGTCTATCATTACAGGTGTTCCTCATGTTTGGATAAAAGATGTAACAAAAACTTGTAACAAATCTTTGTAAATGCCTTTTATTTTTGGAGACACATGATGCTAATTATATATTGTAAGCCAAAACTAGGAAAAAAAATCAGAGTCACTTCACATTCAAGCATGTATTTCAATTTCAATATCTTGCACAGGAGTCACATAATTATGACGCGCTGCACCTAAGTAGAGTTCAAAATGCAAAAACACCCAGCTGTCCCCCTTCCCTTCAGCCTAACGACCACAATGTATACAGTGAATGAGGTAACCTTTTGATCACAGCTTTGGTAGTAATTCAAAGTAAAGAAAAAAGGCCCACTGACCTCTGTTCAGTGTCTGGATGATATTTAAGTCTCAGCTAGGACTTGGGTGTAGACCAACAGAGGAACTTGTTGGTCTACACCCAGCTGTTTTCTAGAAACCAGTTTCACAATAATAACTATATTATTTATCGTTTTTATCACTGTTTTACTAAGAAATATTACAATAAAGTCTCAGTTCAGACTGTTTTCATTTAGAGCCTGTATTTTGTTGAGAACATCCTGTACGCATGTTCTTTAATCTTGACTGGAGTCCCCAACATTGTTTTAGAGAAGAAGATGCATAAAAAATCAATTAGACAAGAAACAATAAAGTTTTTTTTTCTTCTTTGTAAGATCTCATGTACTGCCTCATAAATTTGTACATAAAAATAATTGTTCAGAACCAAATTGCAATCCCCCCTGGAGCTGCCTTTTAAATCAGTGTCATAACTGCTAAAGCAACAAAAGTTTACCATTTGATTTTTTTAATACCTATTGTTTTGTTTTTACTTAAATGAAACTTCATTTCTGAAAACTGGCTCATTGGTCTGGAAAAGTTAAATCTTTGGGGCCCTGGGGGACTTCTGAAATGTGGATCAGCAGCTGAGTAATGACAGAAATATTGGACGAGAGGCTGGAACTAATCTGCAGAGGAGCCAACGCCCAGAGCGAGAAACTTTTCGGTGATATATATCATATAGTGTGTGCAAACACTGCTAATACACCTCTGGAGGGCTTTAAAAATGTTTAAAATAATACTGCTGTTTAAGGCTTTGTTTTGGTCAGAATTTGGTATGAGTTGTCAAACTGGAGTTGTTTGGTTTTGAGTTGCCTTGAAATTTTTTTAAGTGGTAAAACATCACTACATCGCTAACATCAGCGGTTCCAAATACAGAGCCAACAACTGCAGGGAGGCACTGTCTCTACACAGATGTCCAAATTATTTTTGCACGAAGAAAACCACAACACACTGATTTAAAAATCAAGTCTTTTAAATTAAAACATTAAGTACAAGATCTTTACAAGGACTTCAACAAGTGTCTTGGGGTCCTGAATCAAACATCTAATACAACTGAACGTTTGCACAAATTGGACCACAGAGAACTGCAAAACCAAAACTTCACCACAGATGAAAAAAGCTTCTTGTCTCAGTTTGTGCATCTTCATACTATCATTGATTTATGTCCAGTTTTACCCAGCGTATAAGCACAAATCAAACTAATTCCTACTACTACGTTTATTTTCTGACTAAATTTTTTAAGACCTACATTTGAACTGCAGTCCGTTTTAAGCTAAATAAAGGCAGATTATGAAATAGGTGACTGAAACATGAGCCAGAGTCATACAAAACTTCAATAACTCATTTAACAAAAAGTTTACCCAACCTTAATGTTGCTGTACAATTAGAACTTGCGTACTTTGGGATTGTTGGTTTTGTGCCCATGTGTGTTCCTTTCCTGTTTTCTAACCCCAAATCCCCAAACTGCCATCTTCTTACTCCAAACCACCAATCAGCCTGCTTCTTTAACTAAATACATTTTCTCAAACCATCAATTTATACCTACTGATACTCTGAATCAGAATGCATTTTTTTTAACTTGAATTAGTTTCACGACTGAGGTGTGAGTACCTATTAGTGGTGTCCAACCCTGGTCCTCGACGACCACTATCCTGCATGTTTTATATTACTTTCTGCTTTGATACAATTGAGCAAACACTCAATTTCCCAAGTTTTGAATTAAAATTTGGTGGAGTTGTAGTCGCGTCATTCTCAACACATTTTCTGAGCACTGAAAGGCCACACAAGTTTTCATTGTCTGGCGTGTTATTTTCAAGATTTGACCAATCAGGTTCAAACTTTATTATTTTCAAGATGGAATTATCTTAATTTAAAACTCTTGTGTGAAAGTAGAAAGGAGGCGGTACGCATTCCTTTAATGCTAGGCCTAAGTGGAAAAAAAAAATCAAATCAGCAGTTTGGAATGACCTAGTTTCTCAAGCTTAACAGCTTTGTCTAAATTATGTAATTGTTGCTTGATTATCTGAAACATGCTATCTAGGACAATGATCATACTTTTCTGTTTAGTTTAAGGCAGTTGTATTTTTAACCCTAAATGTCTGAGACGATGTCCTGTAAACATGACACTTTTTAAAATTTACTGAAAGTCGCAGAACTAAATAGAGTGGTACAGTAGAATGTCATCTGCATAATCGCAAAACTCCCACTCCCACATGAACTTATTTTCTAATTGATGACCACAGATTTTGTTCTTAAAGGCGTAAAAAAAGCTCAAATGAATTACATGCAATAATTTTGCTTCCTTTGCAAATGAAAATTGTTTAAAGATGTTGCAGATTGTGTAAGTTAATATAAAACAAACTAGAAATCCACTGTCCTAAAAATAGTTTATTGGTGCATATTTGAGCAATGGAGACTTTTAGAATTCCAGCTCCTAACCTTGTTCGCAGAAATCTCCTGTGTAACTGGGCAGGCAGAGACAGGTGAAGGAGTTGACCCCATCCTGACAGGTGGCTCCATTGAGGCACGGATTAGAGTGGCACTCGTCAACATCTGCAGACACACCACATGCCATTATTATTACACACCGCCAGTCTGTCAGCGCAGGGGTCAGGAGATTAGCTCTGTGTGTTTGTGTACCTGTTTCACAGTGTTGTCCAGTAAATCCAGGTGCACAAACGCAGATGCTCTGGGTTTCTTTTTTGTAGCACGAGCCTCCGTTCTGGCACACATTCACCGCGCAAGAAAGGAGATCTGCACACAAAGGGAAGATGGAAAACTTAGCAGTGTTGAGTTTTAGTGCATCTGAATATGTCGTAACACCAACTTAGCCCAACAGGTTAGCATAAAAAAGATATGTTGTGCTCAAATTTCAATCAGTCAAGTGCTTGTACCTTTGACATCCACAGAGCTGTCCTCCACGGAAGGAACTAAACCAGTGCCTGTCTCTGTCTGTCCTGTAGCTCCAGTGTCAACTGGGGTCTTTGGATGCGACTCCAAAAAACCAGGCTTGCTTATTTCATGATAGTCTAATTCATCCTCTGGTAAAGGAGAGGCTGAAGGATCAGGACTCAGAGCCCACTGAGGGACAGATTGGGAACTCCGGTCAAAAGTGTAAAGGAAGGAAGAGCTTGAAAGTGTTGGCAAATCCACTCGTGTGGGGATTATGATGGGCATGCTGATTTTGGAGGTGGTGTCCTGTATTTGAGATGTGACTTGGTCTTTAGGAGTTGGTAAAACACCGACGCCAACCTCTACAGGCAGGTCAACCAGACCATCTTTTCTCTCAGAGTCTTTCTCCTCTTCAGTTGGCTGCTCTGCACCTGAGCCTGTCTCCATAACTCCATGGACCTCCTGTCCCACTATAGCCTCCTCTATTATTTTGGTATCTTCTGCAGATTGAGGTGTCTGGGTGGGAACAGGGGAGTGGTGGGGTGGTAGTGGGGTAGTTGTTCTATCTTTATCTGGTTGATAAACAAATTGCCCTGAGGCCTCACTGTCTCCAGAAGCAGACCCTTCAACATCTCGCACATGTCCCTGGATAGTAGTTATCTGGTACAATGTGTCTGGGATAAAAGTTGAAGGTTCTGTCCCTCCAACCTCTGTCTCGTCAGTCATCACACCCAACAAACTGGCAGCAGGGGTTGGAAGTGCACCATCTGCAGAACCCTCCCACGGAGTGCCAGCCCTCATGACTCCATGTGTGGAGGTGGCACCAGGAAGGACTGTATCTGACAGTGTGGTAGTTGAGAACTTAGGTGAAAATGTGGTGGTGGCCGCATCATCTTTTACTTGAGTTGTAAGTCCTTGCAAGTCTGTTGGGACATCTTCACTGGTCTCTGTATGTATATCCTTAGTGTAGTAAAATGGTTCAATGCTTGGGTCCCCTTCTCTCCCAGGAATCTTCTCCTCTGGCACCAGGATAGGTATGGCAGTCTCAAACTGATCCCTTCGAGCCTCCTCTGGAGAGTCTGGCTTTAACGTTGCCTGTATGGATCAGAACATATAAACACGTTTACAGCAAAGAATGAGTAGACCCGTCCTCTACAATTTGATCGTTCTTAAGGTTACTCTACTTTTGTAAATTCAAGTATTTTCATTTTTTCACCCATCCCTTAAAAATATTCATGTTTACTATTTATTTTGAAAATGCAACCATTTCTAAATGCTGTCGTTTCAAATCAAACCATTAAAACACATGATTGTTGAAATTACTGCCAGAGATGACAAACCCAGGGCAAATTTTTGCCCCCAAGTTCTTAAGTTACCAAGTGCTTGAGTCATCAAGTTTTGTAGTTCTTTAAAAGTATTTTTTTATTAATGAGGCTAGTGTGTTTCAGAGCTGAAAAATAAGCTGCTTTGCATTCATGTTCTTTTGTTTCAGTGAATTCAGACTTCTAAAGAAATCTAAACATGGATTTTGAAGGGATGTTTACTTGATAGTGTGAGCTCTCCGAAAAAACATTTGACTTTACACATAATCTTTATGTATGTCATGATTTTTTAACAAGTGGTAAGGAAAAGCAATAGAAATTAGAGTGTGGTTTAACACTCATCTTTACCTTGCGGCTGTCGTCTGCAAAGCTGATTATTCCCTGCAAAAGGTGGTCAGACCCTACACTCCCGGTGTCAGTAGTGTTGAAGTGCAAAGGCTTGGAGAGATCTACAGGCTTGCTCAGCAGTTTTAGGATATCGTCCACTGGAGACAGATAAGACACACAAGTTTATAAAAAATAAATTAATAAACTGAAATAAAAAACAAAACCAATGGAATGGTCACTGAGAGAGCTAGGCAAGATCAATGGTTACCATCTTGCTAGGTGCTATGCCTATCACTATGTACTCTTTACATGTCGTAGTCATTCTTTGTCAACACATTGTGCATGCTTTATACTGTGTCATCAGTCCAAAGATGCATAGCGACACCCATGTTTTACATAAATAAGTATACATCATTCATACGGTGAAACCAGGAGAAGAATGTATGCAGAAATGAGACTACTATCTACTACTATACTTTAGCAGTGGCTAAACACCAACTTGGTGCACTACTGTCTGCACTATCAACCGTATATTAAAAGTTTTATTTCCAGTGAATGGTCCGTACTCATATATTAAACATTAAAGCTAAAACAAATAACAAAATGAACTTTTAAAAGCTGTCACTTCATACCAGTGAAGTTGATTTTCAGTTTGATGACAGAATTAGCAACTGAGGTAATCTTTCTAGCTAGATTTCCTTAAGACCTTTGCTATCAGTGCCTGTTATTATTGGTCTAGCTTATACACCAAATCACTGTCATTTAGTAAATACTGTATTTCTCACCCATAAAACCGGTAATGCACAATTATTTTTGATTTATTTACAACTCCTTTGACAGTCTATACAACAGGCAAGACAGAAAAAAACCAAAGGTCACATTTTCAATGATTTCTGAGCTTATATGGCATGATGCTCACCTATAAAATGAAATGAAATACCATGTTCTTTGAGGAGCAGATTCCATTATTATAACAAATACTGGCAAAACTTTGGGTTTCTTGGTTGTGCTCAGATTTTATCTTCAGAAATCCATGGTCTGCAGCTACACTGGCAGTGTTTAAAGATCAAAAACCAAGATGTACAAATTCTTCCCTTGTTTGCATGCAGGGTGCTGTGGTTGACATTTTAGTATATTTCTATTTCAATGAGAAATACAAGTAATTCATTAAACCAGAAGAAGTTTATGGGCATGTTGTGTAACAGTGGCTCCCCGTGAATTAGTCTAATGACAAAAATAAACTGGAGGAAGAAGTCAAAGGCACAGTCTGACAAATGTCACTCAGCCTCCAGGTTCTCAAGAGTCAAATAGGGTTGAAATATATTTTAAAAAGTTTAGTTTATTAGGTATGACAGAGTGTCAGGGCCACACAATGAGATTTTTTATTAGTTTTTTTTTTTTTGTACGAGAATAAATTCATATTGTTACAACATTAATGTTGTAACATTACGAGAATAAAGTCATATGAATAAAGTCATAATATTAGGTGAATAAAGTTGTAGTATTACAATATTAAAGTCATAATATTGCGAGAACCTTTACAGAAAAAGCAGTCTTGAAATGGGGAATGTTGAGCAACTTATTTGTGTCAGCTAAAAGAAATACTTACACATTAGCATCCAATTGTCAGTAGCAGGATTGTAACTAATGGCTGCATTGACAGATTTAGTCATCACATAATTTGGATGGAAGCATATCACACTAAAAGTGACACAAAAGTCATCGCGGACTTCTTCATGAACATACGGCTGTCCACAGCATGTGTGAGGAAAATGATGAGGAAGTGAGTAAAAAGTCAGGAATGGAAAATGGACATGTCATGTAAAAATATGACTTTTTTATTGTAATATCATGACTTTATTCTCATTTGATCTTGTAATATATAACGACTGTAATCTCGTAATTAAAAAATAATAATCTTGTTGTGTGGCCCTGATACGCCATCGTAATTAGATAACTTACACTTAGCCTGACTTTGAGTTTGAAGATATATTTTTAAGACTCATCATCAGTAGTTATTCACATCATTGGTTGGCATTATGATCACCTTCCTCCAATGAAGGCCTAATCAAGGCTGATCAGGCCTCAGTGCATGTTCCATATTTAGATTTGTTTAAATTTAATCATTTAAAGACTTAAACTTTACTTCTTAACACTTTACCAGTAAGAATAATGAGACAGTTCGTCTACTTTAATTCAACTCGAGGAGGAGGTTTTTCAGTTTGAATTGAGTTCTTCAGCCCTGTAGTTCTGCTGCCCAAGTAAAGGATGTGAGTTTTTGTTCCACAGCAGCTCATTTCTGACTTTGATTAAAAGGAGCCAGAGAGCGTATTTGGATGGTAAACAGTTTGGGGGCCTTTGTTATGATTAAGGCCGGCCACTGCCAGCGGCGGCTCTGAAACAATGCACGCTTGTGTCTCCTCATTAAGACTTTTATGGTGCATATGGGAACTTTGTTGTGGGAAGTTGAGCAAAAAAACGTGCAACGAGAAAAACTGAGACCTGAGGATGAACAGAGAAATATACAGATAAGTGCCAGAATTACACACAAAAACAGCCGTTTTTCTGAATTTAGGAGACGTCAC
The DNA here is from genome assembly GCF_001266775.1 of Austrofundulus limnaeus. Taxonomy (NCBI): domain Eukaryota; kingdom Metazoa; phylum Chordata; class Actinopteri; order Cyprinodontiformes; family Rivulidae; genus Austrofundulus; species Austrofundulus limnaeus. The sequence goes on from NW_013952656.1 coordinate 455,907, forward strand.
ACAACAGGTAAAAGTTTCCGTCATCACACTCAAACCTTAATTCCTCAAGCTTTCTGTGAGAAGTCAATTTGAGAGCTGATGTAGCAAGGCATTTAATTGCTCAACACCCTGCAGCTGAAGGAAAATACACATTAACAATGTGATTTGTCAAAACAGAGAGGAATGTGGGATTTATTCACTTCTTTTGTTGTTGGCTGTTTTATGCTGTTTTTAGATATTAAACACACTTAAGCTTCTTTCCATTGGTCAGACTTTAAAATCTCAGTATAAATTAGTGGAAACTATAGTTAATTTTATGGAAGCCAACAGAGGACATACTTAGACATTTCCTAACAACACAATTATCTCTACATAATGAAGCTTGTTTTTCTTAAGATAATATAGCTATTTATTCTGAAAACAAATACAGCAATTTTTCACATAAACATACAAGAACAAAACACAGACTTTGAACCTAGAACAAAACAACTGCTACCTGGTGGCTAGCTGCAATCTACATGTTAAGACCATGTAACTAAAGGGATACTTCCTTGCGTAAAAAAAAAACCTTGGATCATTTTTTTGTATCTCTTCAAAAACATAACTTTACAACTTCATCTAATTTTTATAAACTTAGATTGCTCTGATTATTTGTCACCAATAGTCTGATCAAACACCTTCCACTGTTTTACGACAGCTTTAAAAAAAAGCATAAAATTTTGTTTTGTTGCAACATGTAAAATGTTGCCTAAATTTTAAGCGATGACTTGTGTTTTATTGTTTAACTAAATGCATTCTGATGTCTTACTAACTTCAGCAACATGTTAATATTCAGATAATAAAAAGCAGTACTGGGGCGGAAACTGAGACAAAAACAAAAAAAGGAAACATTCCAAGTCCATAATTGGCAGGTGCATGTCCTATCACCTTCATCCCCTTCCATTTCCACTGCTTAAATTACTTGTTTTTGGGGGAAGTACTGTTGAATTATGTTTCCTGCTGGTGCCGCTCAGTGAGCAGGAAAGTGACAGTAAAGGGATGCCCAAAGCTTTAAAATGAGCACAAAGGCGTGTGACCAAGTGTCAGTATGTGATGACTGAGCAGTGAGACTTTATTGGGGAAAAGGACTGGCTACGAAACACTAATAAAACTGTACTGTGTGAAATTTCTGAAGGTCAGAACACACCTGCATGAATACATGCCAAAACAACGGCCTGCTTTATTTTTGGTAAGAATCCCCCCAGAACCGTGACGGCTGGCCGTGCGTTGAGACGACAAGAGACGTGTCATCACTGTCCTATCCTTAGTGTCAAGGAGTTCTATGTTACCATACTTTATTTTTGTCATTTATTTATCAAATGCTGGTGAATAATGAGTAATTATTTCACAACCTTGCCCATATTAGATATTAATGGGACTAAACTTCAACAGTTGAGGAAAAAATGGGGGACATCATATTTTAGTGTTTTCTATGATCCTCTGAAAGTTTTGATTATTTCATTGCAAAAACAGAATATAAAGTTTTATGTACTACCATAGGGCTAATCATATTATCGAACCAGCATTTTGTATGCAGATGTACAAGAAAAAACCAAAGAAGGGAAGGGAAAGAGTCCATTGTTTTGAGGCCTTGCTGGTCTGTTTGTACAGTATGTAGCCACAAGACTGCCAGCATAGAAATGACCAACTTCAATATTTCCACATCTGGTTCTGTAGATCTCCAGTCTGAGTGCGTTTGTGTGTTTCAGGCTTTCAAGATGCAATCACAAAGGTCACTAATGCTTTGTCGTTTCCGACTCAAATAACAAACAAAACCAAATCAGCTGCATGAGATTACTGTAAAGTCCCCGACAGCACATTCTAAAAGCACTCAAAAACAAACGCGCTTGATGACAGACCTAAACAGTGGTGGCCACACAAAAAACGTAGGAGTCTATTTAACACCTTGTGTAGATAGGAATATTAGCAGAAGCTGCGGTTCACTAAAGCTAAGAGAAGAGAATATAAAAATAAGAAATATAAATATATAAGGAATCTTAGAAGGACTGGCCTGGACACAGTTGGAGATTCAGTTGCACAGCGTTAAGTCTGTACTGCTGTTTGCAATCTTTATAACAATCCAACACAGAAGGTAGCCAGTAGCATCAGCTTTTAGATCAGCATCATGCTTTTTTTGGCTACATGTGCATTACAAAATGAACTTTGGTGACAAAAATTCTGCCAAGTTTGCACCTCTCATCCACACGTAACAAATTTTAAGGTGATTTTTAAAGTGAAAATGAATACTTTGGTGGTTTTGGGTGGTCTATGTAGACTCAAGAAGCTGAGCTTTTTAGAAATAATGTAGCTAGAAGCCTGTTTACACATGCCCATCTTTACATTGAGCCCTAGAAACCAAAACAACAATGCAGTATTTTTACAGTTTTTCTGTCTGTTTGTTTATGCGTCTGTCTTACTTATCCTAATCAAATCCCTGTAAGCATGTTGTTAATGTAAATGTTTTCATAAACCTAGACGCAGGTCATGGGAATTTCAGAACCGAAATAAAGTTGTTTCCTGTCAGACTATACAGTGAATCCAGCAAGACTATGAAATATTAATCAACAGAAACCAAACATGCTGAGACTATTCCCACTTTCATTTTAGTCAGAATTGTACACAAAGTGCTTTAGCACTGTTAAGACCAACAATTAACAGGTCATTCCCTGAAGGAAAGTTCCTGTCACTGACTTGACTCACCTGACTCGTTTGCTTTCGGCACACCGACTAATATGACCTGGATAGGTTGTCCGGTTGATGACTCTTCTCCCAGAAGAAGGGATAAAGGCTTGTCCAAGTGGATCATAGGAGGGGCTCCGTCTTTGAATACGAGTTGAGTTTCATTCACCACTTCCATGGCGGTGGATGGGAGGCCTGTATCTGGTAGGGCAATCTTTGGGGAGGATGAAGGGCTCATAGTTGCTTGCTCTTCTTTTACAGGTGCTCCTGAGGTGAAGTTTTCCATATCCAGGTGTAGAGGTTCTGAGTGGATTTTTGGTATAGTATATGGCTCTAATGGGGGGGAAATATCCTCTGTATGTGGCACAGACTCTACTAAGGGTCTATGATGGTCTAAATAATCATAGTCACCAGCAAAGGGTGTGGTGAGGTCTGCGTGATCCGGTGTTCTGGTTTGAACTTCAGTTGTTTTAGGTTGGAAAGGTGTTGTAGTGTCTGTGGGGATGTAAAGTCTCATCGGTTGGAAGGGTGTTGTAGTGTCTGTGGGGATGTTAAGTCTCATCGGTGGATTTGTCTGTGCACTAATGGTCAGTTCTGGCAGTTTAGCTGTAAGACAAAAGAGTACTGAATAAACACTTGAGTGGTTGAAAGGCAAATCATCAAACACTGGATTCTCTGCTTAGGTTTGATACAAACCGCTGGATAAAGGACAAATGTACTGTACATGAGTTTTAATTGATTCGATTTTTAAGAATGACTACAGGATTTTGACAAATATTTTTCTTGTTTACTGATCAAACTGGAAAGAAAGTTGATCTGGTCTACTTTGGAAAATATTCTGTAATTTGGCTTTAGCATTCAAAGCTAATCTTCTGCTCCTCACAAAAAACAAAAAACAAACAAAAAAAAAACCACTCTGGTCAAGTTAACAGTGAAATCAATGGAAATGACGTCTACAAAACGAATTAGCATTTTCATGAGTCATTCAAAAGAAAACAGTCCTATCTGAAAAGTGCTAATCTTGCAGCTGTCACTAGCCTCCAGCGGACTATAAAAGGTAATGTAGCAGCTTGGACTTTTGGTAAGATGAAGTCAACTGTGATGGATGAAATCATTTTAGGAATGCAGACTGCTGTCAAAAGAATAACAGCAGTGACTCATTTTGGCTCCTAATAGCTTGCTACTTTAACCATGTTTTTTTTTATTACCAAGGAACTGTTAAGGCTGAATATCTCCTAACACACTATTTATATGTTTTAAACAGTTTGAAACATTATTTTTATTTTTTTACAATGACTCTACATAACGTTATTTGTAGTTCTTAATAATTTGCAAAAGTGTCTTAGGAACAGGTCATGACAACACTATAATACAATGGTTCCCAAACCTTTTAGGTTTTAACCTACAAAGTTAAAGCTGCCCTTATGACCCTGACTATTGCTGGCTCAAGTATGCAAACAATGCTAACAAACCATTTAGCAAAGTGCCTCATTAAATATTATCATCTGTGACATGAACTCATAACTAAGGCCCTTTTGTAATTGCTAATTAACCAAGTTAGTCAGCAGCAGGAATGTAAAATTGTACTTGTGAACAGGATGTTAATTTTTTGATTTGGTTTTAGTCAGGAAACGTCTCACTCACTTACATAAAGAGCAAGACTTAAATATTGTTCAAATCTTTGCTGCTTCATCTTCCAGTTTCCAGTCCTCTCTCTAACATCGATGATAGCAACCCAATGTGTTTTCCAATAAATGTATATTCAATTTTGGAAAAATACAAAATAAATATTTAAAAAGTTTAAATAAAAAGCACAAACCAATACAGTCCATGCCACCTTCTTAATTATTAGTGTGATAACTGTTGAAAAAATAGCCTTTTTAACCAAATTTATTTTTTTCTATCTCAACAACTATTTTATAGAATATGACCACCCTATACTGTATGACCTAAAATAATAAAGATATCTTAAAAAATGAAGAAAAATGAACAGCAGTGTAGGCTTTATGCAGGAAGCCAGTACATTATTTCTACATTGGGTTATTAGTACTTACAGTACATCGACTGCATGTTGAGCCCAGCCCAAATATGATGTCATGTGTTCTGTGAGCAGCAGACATCTGGCTAAACTGGGATCTTTCACTTCACTTTTACATTAACCTCTGCAGCTCTGCCACCTCACTGAAAGCTTGGCACCGATCCACGACCTTCAGAAAGTACCTCTGCTCTGCCAGACTGTTTGCACTTTTATTGGGTGTAAATCATTGTGCTGATAATGTGTAGTTTTTTGCTGGAAAGAATTGACCCCTTTGTTAACATTTCTTTAAAATAAAGTCGTTACCTACAGGAAAACGTCCCCTCTTTTTCACTTCCTCTGTCTGTCTGCGGGTCGGTGTTGTTTGGGCAGGGTCCAGCTGTGAACATTTTTCTGCTCTATCTGTGCTGGAGTGCCTGTGCTGGGTTTTCCCCCTCATAAAATACGTGCACCATCAAAACGGGGCAATGGGATGTTATTCTTCTCTTGTTTAGGTTCAGTTCTGTTTGTTCTCCCTCATCTCCGGTTCTGCTGTGTTTTAGTGGCCGCAGACTGTGGCTTGTTTGTGCTGCAACGCACCTCAGAGTTTATTTAGTGAGCTACAGTGTTCTAGTGAGTATCTGAAGGTTTGGGGAAGAACTGCTTATATCTGGGGGTTAGTTTCAAAATATATTGACTCTGTGTTTGCACCCCTCCCTCTCCCCTCTCTGTTTTATTTTTTCCTTAAACCACTGGAGTGTTGCTTTAGTGCGTTTAGGCTTATTGTCCTGTTCCCTTTGTCCCAGTTTCAAATTCCCTAAAATCTCAAACAGGTTTCCCCTTAAAATATTATTTTCATTTTGATGCATCCATCTTTCCTTCAACTCCCATCAGTTTCCCAGTCCTGGCCGATGAGGAACATTCCCTTGACGTGATGCTACCATCACAATGCTTCACTTTGCTTCCCTTGTGGTTCATCCAAAAGGACCATCATTTTATTTGATTTGATTCTAGTTGTTTTTGTAAATTTGAATATGTAATAAAAAGAAATCAATCTTGAGGATCAGATAATATTGTGTAAATGACAAAATTAGAACCACAGAGATAATGAAAGCTATATCCTTAATGAAGTTATTGGATGACCATTTATAAGATATTGCTTTTAATGTTGTTTTCTTGTTCCATCTAAATGCTGTTTTCTATATTTATACAGTGCTGACATGGACCAATGATATGAGCATAAAATCACCATTGTCACCTTCAGCGCTGACCATGTGGAAAACCATTCCATGCATGGAATCCCATTAAGAAAGTGATTAGAAAAGTATTACTGACATGTGTGAATTTTGTTTTCACCTTTGAAGCAGAAGGCCCCATGTCTGTCTGTTGGATCGGGGTAGCCAGTTTGGTTTTTGTACTTGTAGAGCGTGCGGACCCCCAGCATGCCTCCTCCACACTGAGGCAGGGCAACAGTGATGGGGTACCGGACACTCCCATCAGACAGCCAGCCGTAGTCACAGCGATTAAGCCCCGCCCTCCAGGCTGCAAACAGATGGCCGGGCGACGCCAACACAGCATCCTGTTTCTCACACTCCTCCTTTGCCTGCTGCCAGGTGAGTTTATCCTTGACGGAGGAAGGATAGAAGACCTCACCTGCAGACAGAGGAGAAGGACACACCAAGTCAGGGAAATAACAGGAAAAAAATATTTTCTTGACAATGTTTTTTTATTATTTATTTTTATTTTTTTTTTATTTTATCGCCATGCACGTGTTTTTCCTCTGGTGTCCCCATACCGATACCGATACTGATACTAGGCCTAATTTAAGCAATTTTACAAGTAGTCATTCTTGTAGAAAATGCCTCGATATTTGGGATGAATAACAATATCAGTACTGGTATTGACACTCCATTCAATATGTCACAGTTTGCATTCAAATGAAAAGTTTGTCAGTTCCGTTTAAGAAATTTGTGCCTTAGGTTCAAAAAAGTTCAAACAAAAATGTCAGAATTATAGAAATGTATAATATTAGAAAACAAAGGAGAAAAAAGTAAATGGCTCAGTTCAGGGGCGGCAGCCCAGTTAGGGCGCACTTGTCGGCCACTCATGTCCCTGCACCGTGCTGTAGGCTGTCCTAATTCGTGGGCGCCTACTCATGCAGCTGACAAATGCAGCTGACAAAATTTCAACAAAAGTAAGTTGCATATGAGTATCCTACATGGCTGATGATATCCAGATTTCATTGCTCCGTTAGCAAAGAAAGACGGCAGAGATTTAGTTTTTCTTTGTTTTCTAAGGCAAAGTTTGGAAATCTACACAGGCCCAAGAATTTTTTTAATGTATGTTTAGCAACTTAGATGCTGAAATTTTTTGCTGTAATGAGATGTTAAATTAAATGCAGCTAGTTAGTTATAAAGTACAAGTACTGACACTGGAGCTAAACTCAAACTATATTTTTTTAAATAAAAATGTATTTATGTGTAACATTTTCCTAATACTACTGAATTTTGTGAAGTTATACCTCCTGTGAAAAGACGTGAATACATGTTCCAACTGAAGACATGCCTCAGTATTAAACATATCACTATAGTAATAAAATTAAGGGCATGATCATGCAAACATGTCATTCGAAGACTAGACCATCTTACTACACAGCAGTTTTTAAGCAGCCTACAGATGGCCTATGGCTCCTGTAGGGTGTGACCTACATGGGTCGTGGTCTACGTGGGCTGCAGCCCCTGGATTGGGACACAGCTATTGAATGACAGAGTGATCATTTTTTTATAAAATATAGAAAAGAATAAACTTTCAAAATTGCAGAAAAAATCTGGTTAAAAAGTTTTTTTATAGAAAAACTTCAGATTAACATTTAAAAATTCTTGCTTGAAAAATTTGCAAATATAATAATACAACATTGTCAGTACACTTTTTAAACAGAAAAAAATCGTTTGACTGGAACTGAGGCAAATATTCTAACACAAAACTACGAAATGTGCAATTAAAAGGTGCGAAAATGTAGAAATCACAAATAAATAATATTTTGAAATTACTGAAATGTACGATTAACGTTTCACAAAAAGAGAGAAAACAAATAATTTCATGTTTACCGTTCAGTTTATCCACGAAGCAGTACACGTCGTATTTCTCTGCAGGGTCACGGAGGCCATACGTTCGAACACCTGGTCGCTGTAGCAGATCACCTGAACAGCCGGGACGAGGAATAGTGATTGGATATCTGGAAAATAAATACATTTTAAAAATATAATAAAGTTTAAATATACCAGTAGCCTACGTTCCTCTTCAATATGCTTCATTAAGACATACAAGCTGAAACATCTAAATCTTGTCTGGCTTGTTTTTATTATAGTTAGTTTAACTTGATCTTTCAAAGCCTTGTTTCCAGTACAACTAATGTGACTAGAGAAGCAGAACGGTTCACACCTGACTGTCTGGTCAGCGAGCCAGCCTGCATCACATTGGTCAAAGCCGTCCTCGAAAGCAGCCGTCAGCTGTTCAGGTGTAGCCATGGTAGCATCCACAATACGGCACGCCTCTGAGGCCGCAGCAAAGTTCAGAGAGTATCGGCTGCTGTTGGCTCTGTAGTGGAACACCACACCTGAAAGAGATTGTCAGCTTTCAGAAGGATAAACATGGTCTTTAGCAATTTTTTGTTAACAGCATCAAACAATAAAACAAAGAGAAAAAAAGCAATAAAATATATAGGAGTAAATATTCATCCATCCAACATCTTAATTGGCTTCTTTCTTTCAGGGAAACAGGGGTCACTAGTGCTCATATGCAGCAGTCACTTTGCGTGGAGCGGGGTACGCCCTGGATGACTGCAAGTTTATCACAGGGACATAGAGACAAACAACCATTCACTTTCTCACTCACACCTAGGGACAATTTAAAGTCACCAATTAACCTAACAGTCATGTTTTTGGTCTGTGGGAGGAAGCCAGAGTACCCAGAGAAAACTCACACATGCACAGAGAGAACATGTAAACTCTACCCAGAAAAGTTCCCGGGTCGGGATTCGATCTGGCAACCTTCTTGCTGCGATAATTTTTGTGCAAAAAACAACAAACATCTGACCATCCATCCATTCATCCATGTGTTTGTGCAAAACATAATTTCCACCAAATTTGCAATTCAAAATTAGAATGGTGGGAGGGGAAAAATCAAAAATGCTAAAAATTGTCCAAAAAAAATAAAGTGTAGATGTTGTATAGTTCAAAAAATCAAGTTTTAGAAAACAGTAATTTATTGTAAAAAAGCAACAATGCATTAAAAATATAAGTTGACTTAATTGTAAGAAATCTTATGACAAAATGGCTGTTTCATGAAAAATGTCCTAATGAATATTAAGTTCTTCCTAAATGCATGCCCCCTACCCAAAATGTTTAACAACGTAGGAGTACAAAAAAGCTGTGTAAATAATGCAAAACATATAAAACTGTGTGAGTGAGAATTATAAACACTGTAAAACGCTGCAGAACTATCAGAGGGTACAAAATGTGCTATATGAATGTGGATCATTTCCCATAATTATTTACCAACATGAGAAAGAAAAAAAAAAGAAGACGAGAAAGAATTCACGTCAGAGACTATTTATCGTCCACAAAGATTTCTAATGACAGCAGATGGATTTCCAGCTGACAGAACCTGATCGCTGCAGAGATATATGACAGCGCAGACAGAAAGACGAACCAGTGAGCCATTTCATCTGTCAGCTCAGGACTATACATCACTGTAGTCCTGTGTCATTAGGTCGGAGGGATCAGTTCTCATGTGTGGGGAAATCCTGGCCGAGCGGCAGGAGGATGTGAAAAGATGTCTGAGCTGTTAAATGGAGAGTTGTGTGTCACTCATAGGGAGACTCTTTGTTTGGATGTGCCCCACAAAGAGATCTGTTCAGCATTAATGTGGAATCTGTGCTAATGTCTGGGACAGCAGCTCCACTCAGATGTTGGAGGAATTGTTTCCAGGAGATGAAATGCAAATGATGAAGCCTAGAAATGTTTGGTTTCCAAATAAAGCCTAGTGTGCAGCGTGTTCTCCGGCCACACTGAGTCTGAATTAAAACAAAACTATTACATGCTAATTAGTTAGATATTTATTTTAAAAATAACCAAACATCAAACAAAACTTCAGTATTCATAAATTAATTGAATTTAATCGTTACTAATGGAAATGGATTAAGTGATCAGTGGGATCACCTCTATAGAAACATGAGTTATGGCAGTTTGATGCACTGGAGCATGCAGGTGTGTGTTAACACAATGCCAAGAAGTAGCAATAACCCTAAAGCTGCTTATCTATCTGGGAAAGACTAAAAGGCCTATCCCCAACTATTTAGAGTCCATCCATTAAATTCTGCTTGTTTCGAGTTGGGTCGCGGGGGCAGCAGCTTGAGGCCCAGACCTCTCATTTCCCAGCCAAATCTTCCAGCTCATCCGGAAGGATTCCAATGTGTTCCCGGGCCAACTGAGAGACATAAACTCTCCAGCGTATTCTGGGTCTTCACCAGGATCTCCTCACAGTTGGACGTACCTGAAACACCTCTCAAGGGTGGCATCCTGCAGATGCTTGAATCACCTCGACTGGCTCCTCTAAGTGTGGAGGAGCAGCTCTACTCCAAGTCTCTCCCAAATAAATGAACTTCTCAGTTTCTGAGGGAGAGTCCAGCTGCCTTGTTGAGAAAACTACTTGTATCCGATCTCATTCTTTCAGTCACTACCAAAGTTTGTGACCATAGGAGGGGGTATGAACAAAGATTGACTGGTAAACAAAGAGTTTTGCTTACAGCTCAGCTCACTCTTCACCACAACAGAACAATACAGAGTCCACAAAACTGTGGAAGCCGCACTGATCCATCTACCAGTCTCTCGCTCCATTCTTCCCTCACTTGCGGACAAACCCCAAGACACTTAAACTCCTCCATTTGAGTCAGAACCTCACCCCCAACCTGAAGTGAGCAATCCACTCTTCTCCAACTGAGGACCATTTACAATTTAGAGTCTCTTATTTAATAAAGATAAAACATTTTTACAGGGAGACAACAATCAAGACAAGTTCCCATTAGTGAATTCACCCTGAGGTCAGACTGTATGATTCTACATGTCAGTCTAGCCCAGGGGTGGGCAATCCTGGTCCTGGAGGGCCCGAGCCCTGCATGTTTTACTTTTTTCCCTGCTTCAAAACACCTAATTTAGTCATTGAATTACCTCTTCCAAGTTCTGCAGAAGCCTGATAATCACCCATTCATTCAAATCTGGTGTGTTGGAGCAATGGAAAAAGTAAAACATGCTGAGCTGCAGTCCTCCAGGAACAGGACTGCCCATCCCTGGTCTAGCCAGAGTTCAGCATGTTAAATTTTAAAGTTCATGACTACAAATGGGGAGAAAAATAAGTGCTTGTTTGAAAGGGTTGCCAGGAGGAAGACTCTTCTCTCTAAAGAGATTACAGCACAGCTTAGGTTTGCAAAGTTGCATTCTCAGTGATGGAGTTGACTCTGAACTTTACTGGACTCCAAAATATTTTAAGACAAATGTAAGGCCATCTGTTTGATGGCTGAAACTTGCCTTAAATTGGACTATGAAACAGAATAGTAACTCCAAACACAACCTCAACTACTGCATAATTGCTGGGGGGAAAATATGTTTTAACACTCCTGCCCAGAAGGGGGCAGTAAATTATTATTTGTACATTAAATTACAAATAAAACCAGAAGAAAACATACATGTGCTGCATTTGTTGATGGGATGAATGGCAATTTGAAGGGATCTGGATCATGGGGAGCCGCTTGTTTCATAGAGCCGTTCAAAAGAGCTGTTCGATTTTGAATGTTACGTCATCACATAGGGAAATACGTCATCACGTATGGTGACGTGATGATGTCATCACGTTACATGGATGGAACCATGTGTTTTATCAAGCAGAAACCCCCCTCCCCCTTTCCCGTGAGCTTCTGTACTCCAAAACTCTGCCTGTTTTCTGCGAAAAAGCAAAGAGGGAGCAATTTAAGGACGAAAAATTAAAGATTATATGAGGAATAAAATAAATAAAACTACAAATGGCTCGTTACTGCCCGTGACTCGGCTCCTATCTTACGTTGTAAAGAGCCGTTCAAAAGATTCGAATCGTTCGTGAACGTCTCATCACTAGCTGCATTCAATTGAACTCAAAAGGCAAAGCGTGGATTTGTGAATGATATCACATTTAACTTTACCACGCTCAAATCAGAACTCAGATAGCATGAGGTAGCTATTTGAAAATGTAGAGGTTCAAGTTCTCCGCCAATCCAAGATATATTGAGTTTGGAGGTCATGGTTTTTCTTTTTGTTATTATTTTAGTCACTAACAAAAAGCTTTTTAAGCCACTCAAAAAAAATCTGCAATTTGATTTTAAGTATTGTATTACATTTGTGATACTTTCGCACAGTTCTACTTATCTTACTTGTCAGGGCTTTGTGCCCTTCACTTAACATAATTTAGTTGAATGTCACAACACATTAATGTTTAAAAGTGTCAAATACCAGTTTAATTGGTTTGTTGATACATTGGCCTACTTCTAGTTAGAAGACTTTCAATAAAAAGTCAGGAATCAATTAAAAACAATAAAGAAGACATTGTCCAGCAGTCTCCAACAGTGCTGACACTAAAAAAAATGAGTTAATGCTCACAGATGTGGCCAGCTGCTAATCATTGGTTGGCTTGTTGTGTATAAGAGGCTTCAGGACCCAAACACATTCAGCTGTTCGCTCAGGAAAAAAAAACTGCAATACTTCCTTTGTTCAGGCCAAACTAGCCACTAAACAGACGTTATCCAAATGTCTTTCATGACAACAGCATAATGTAACAAAAAAAAAACTGGACTACAGATGAGTACTTTGTTATGCTCAGCAGTGGTGTCTCCTTTCTTTGGTGTGGTCTTGCTTTGTTAAAAGATGACATTTGTAAAAATTGAATCAAACCTACAAAACTAATTCTCCTATGATCTGTCTCTGGCTGAACAAAAGACTGTTGTGTTGTGCTTGTTTGGCTTCAAAGTACCAGCTGAACTAAAGGACTGTAACCAAACTCAGAGCCCATCTCATTGAAGCAGGAGCCTGCATGCGGAGACGCTTTTCATTACACTTGTTGACACCTTTAGCTTTGAAGTTACTGCCAGCGGTGCACATCTGGATGCAGTCACTGAGTTTGTAGACTCCTGACACAGAGTGTTAATTTGCCTGTTAAAGTGCGAGCAGTGCTTAACTCACCGGAGACACTGAGGCTGACGGTGTCTTGGGTATCCTCGATCCCACGCGTCACCTCGCAGCGGTACAGGCCTGCGTCACTCGCCCTGACCCTCTCAATCATCAGAGAAGCGTCTCCGACTGAAAGCGGGTGGTTGGGCACAGACACCCTGTCCATGAAGCTCACCCCCATTTTCACCTTCCCATTGTGGGACACCAGCACCAACGTCTCCTGAGACTCCTCCGGTTTCTCCCAGCTCTCCACCTTCACCCACTTGATCCTGAACTGGTCTTCGGGACTCAGGCCGTCACCAGGGGCGGGCGTTGTGGTGTGCGTGTCCACGACGCCAGGAGAATCTGACATCATGGAGAAGTGACAGGGCAGGACCACCTTGCTGGCCAGAGATCCAGCTGCCTGCCTGACATTCCGCATCTTCACTGTCATGTGAGCAGCATCTGGAGAACGAGAGGATGTATGAGTGTGGGTCACAAGCTGGTAACACAAAACATCCTGCAGAAACGGATTCATTCATTTCATGTCACTCTGCAGTTTGACCATCTTGTTCATATTTATTGGATGAAACAAAAGCTGAACTTCAGGCATTACAAATAGATGCAGTGTCTGGATTTACTCTTTTTATAGAGTCACAGAGAGTTTACAAAAATGGAGCCATTGTTAGAACTGTAGCACGAAAGTCAAAAAGTGACATCTGTGGGCAGAGGTACTCCAAGATTTAAACCATATAGTTTGCCATTAGAGTAAATTGATTAAAACACGTTCACAACTGATTTTTAACCTTTATCAAAATCAAATCAAATAATCCTTAAAACAAACACTAAAACCTATAGATGTTTGAAGTTTTCTTTTTATTTGAAACTCAGTTGAAATTGCTAACCAAACTTGAACTTCGCATTTAATTGCTAAAATGTCTCAGCTCCATAAAATCAAACATGATATGTTGCTTTTGGACCCCAGTGTCTCAAAGGTCTGCAGCTATTGGAGGCAAATTTGCAAATAGCTTTTTTTTTGTGAGTGGCTCTAAAATAACCCTAAGGTTTCTCAATTATTTGTGTGTTCAAAAAATGTGTGTCACAAAACTGATTTCAAACTAGTCACAGAGTTGTATCAGGCATTTTATGACCGCCTCAAACCCTGAAATGTACAGATTTTAGCCCCATGTGTAAATCTCTTCGCACTCTTCCAAACTGTTTTGGAAAAATGACGAAAAATACAAGACTTGTTCCTATAACTTAGTGCAGTGCTTTCCAGTGGGGTGCACCAGTAAGCTCTTAAAATAAATATATTGTATTTATTATTTACCTTTTTTAAGAACTCATTGGCCTTAAAGAAGGAGCACCACATAAGTCAGGATATCTCACTTATCTTGATGCTATCACAAAATCGTTAATATAAAAATAATCTTTAAATACATTTTACGTTTTAAATGAATGAATCATTGCAGCAAAATAAATAAATTTAAAAGGTGAAACATAATCAATCTTGTTCGTTTTCATAACGCAGTGTTTCCCCTACCATAATCAGGTGATTAGGTGGTGCCAGAAGATCATACAATGGTTTGTACAGATAAACTTTTAAATATTCTCAGATTATCAGTAGTATTTCTATGGAAGCAAAGAGCGGACATTTTCCGTTTATATATATATACATATATATATATACATATACATATACATATACATATATATATATACATATATATATACTCACCGGCCACTTTATTAGGTACACCACGCTAGTAACGGGTTGGACCCCCTTTTGCCTTCAGAACTGCCTCAATTCTTCGTGGCATAGATTCAACAAGGTGCTGGAAGCATTCCTCAGAGATTTTGGTCCATATTGACATGATGGCATCACACAGTTGCCGTAGATTTGTCGGCTGCACATCCATGATGCGAATCTCCCGTTCCACCACATCCCAAAGATGCTCTATTGGATTGAGATCTGGTGACTGTGGAGGCCATTTGAGTACAGTGAACTCATTGTCATGTTCAAGAAACCAGTCTGAGATGATTCCAGCTTTATGACATGGCGCATTATCCTGCTGAAAGTAGCCATCAGATGTTGGGTACATTGTGGTCATAAAGGGATGGACATGGTCAGCAACAATACTCAGGTAGGCTGTGGCGTTGCAACGATGCTCAATTGGTACCAAGGGGCCCAAAGAGTGCCAAGAAAAGATTCCCCACACCATGACACCACCACCACCAGCCTGAACCGTTGATACAAGGCAGGATGGATCCATGCTTTCATGTTGTTGACGCCAAATTCTGACCCTACCATCCGAATGTCGCAGCAGAAGTCGAGACTCATCAGACCAGGCAACATTTTTCCAATCTTCTCTTGTCCAATTTCGATGAGCTTGTGCAAATTGTAGCCTCAGTTTCCTGTTCTTAGCTGAAAGGAGTGGCACCTGGTGTGGTCTTCTGCTGCTGAAACCCATCTGCCAAAAAGTTCGACGTACTGTGCGTTCAGAGATGCTCTTCTGCCTACCTCGGTTGTAACGGGTGGTTATTTGAGTCACTGTTGCCTTTCTATCAGCTCGAACCAGTCTGCCCATTCTCCTCTGACCTCTGGCATCAACAAGGCATTTCCGCCCACAGGACTGCCGCTCACTGGATGTTTGTTTTTTTCTTTTTCGGACCATTCTCTGTAAACCCTAGAGATGGTTGTGCGTGAAAATCCCAGTAGATCAGCAGTTTCTGAAATACTCAGACCAGCCCTTCTGGCACCAACAACCATGCCATGTTCAAAGGCACTCAAATCACCTTTCTTCCCCATACTGATGCTCGGTTTGAACTGCAGGAGATTGTCTTGACCATGTCTACATGCCTAAATGCACTGAGTTGCCGCCATGTGATTGGCTGATTAGAAATTAAGTATTAACTAGCAGTTGGACAGGTGTACCTAATAAAGTGGCCGGTAAGTGTATATATTTCTGTTTTTTTTTTCTCTCAGTATCACAAAACAACAATGAGCCTTTTCTCTGCTTCTTTCTTTAATATGTTATTGTCATCAGAGTCAGACACATCAAGCAATAACACAACTTGTCATGGAGCAAAAAAAAGTCTCTTGGAGCCACGGTCCAAACATGACAGGAAGTCGGCCAACTTGGATCAAAGCTGCCATTTTCTCTCTTTTTGTCTGCAGGTATCTGAGTGAACTCCTCCTACAGCTTTTAACTTTCAGACTTCAGAACCACTCAGCACAGTGTTAAGGCACTGGCAATCAAACAATATCATTATCACAAAATAATGATGAGTGTATTCTTGAGATAACAAGTTGATTGTGTTGCTATCACAAAATAAGAATGAGTGTTTTCTTGAGATAACGAGTTGGTTGTGTTGCTATCACAAAATAAGAAGGAGTGTTTTCTTGAGATAATGACTTAATTTCCTGATGGTTTTTTGAGATAATGAGTTATGGCTTTTCCAGTGCCAGCTGAGGGGACCAGGCTGTCCTCATTGTTACAGGAAGGTGCACAAGAAGAAAACCATAACTTGTTATCTTGATAAAACACTCATTGTTATTTTGTAATAACGACATAATTAACTCGTCATCTCTCGTTATTTCATGAAAATGACATATGTCCATTTTCTCATGATAACGGTATTGTTGTTGTTGTTGTTGTTGTTGTTGTTGTTTTTGTTGTTATTTCTCAGAATTTCTTCATTATTGCTGGTTCATTCACCAGGGACTAACCAGGTTCCTCAGGTTTAATCACTGTCTGGTGTTCAGCCAAGTACTCGTCAAAGTATGCGAGCGACTCCTAGCTGCAAAGTCTTTTGCATTTCTTTAGCATAGACTCTACAAGGGAGATTGTCAAGTTGCTCTTGAAATCATCTCTTCATTGTTCCTAAAGTTCCAATTACAACTGGTATCCACATGCATTGGATTTCTTTCTAGATCCTTGTACTTTGATATTTTCTCTGCTTCTTTCTTTAAAGGCACAGTGTGTAGGATTTGTTGTTTTCAGCAACATCTAGTGGTTGAGTGGTAAAATCATCCTCTCTGGTCCTCCTCCCACCCCCACTTCTAAACGCAAAGGAGTTTCTACGGTGTCTCTCAGGTGTCAAAAACCTTTGATAATTCCAACCGCGATGTCTACCAGCAGCTTCAGGGCTAGTGATGTTTCAAGTGGTAAGCTTATGAGCTTTAGTAAGTAAAATTATCCCAGCTACAATGACATACAACAAATATTACATTTATAGTATTACAACTAAAACCGTTTTTGACGCCGTCACCGCAGTTTGTCCTTCATGAGCCTTCGTAGGCAAGATGGCGGTGCCTGTAGTGGTGACCCGCGACCATGGAGATATAAACAGCTTTTTATAAGGTAAAAATAACAAAACAAGGTCTTTGTCTGCAATGATTAGACATGTTTTTTTTTATTGTCATTAGTGATTATCTTAATTTCAGCTAAAAGAATTGATAAAATCCTACACATTGTGCCTTTAAGATGTTATTGTCATCGTGGATAGACACATCAAGCAAGGAACACATTTTGTTGTTCTTGATGGTCATATCCCACATGAATATATTTATTATTATTATTATTATTATTATTATTATTATTATTATTATTATTATTATTATTAACGACACAAGAAAACCATGACAAAAAATTATATGCAGAAAACATCTGCTCTCGGCTTCTGCATATTTCAGTTCAAGAGTTGTGCAAAAGAAAATTCAGTTCCATAGGGCTGGCATGACAGAAAACAAATGAGAACCACTGACAGTGCAAGATGGAGGTGCAAAATGCCAAAAATGAGGGAGGCTTGTGACATTTTTGGATATGACATATTTTTTTCATGACGTTAATGTCAGTATTACTTTGCTCAAATGAATGTAAATGTGTTGCAGCTAAACTGACAGCCGCACTTATTGAATGTGTTCAGTTTTGACACCATAAATGGAGGAAACAGACATTAGGTGAAACTCCTGCATGAAACAGCAATCTGTCTTCTTCCCGGATGACACATATCGGTAAAATTTGAGATGTGATTTGATCTATCCTTAGTCCTACTTTTGCACTCTTTGCTCCATGTGCACGTGTGTGCTGAGCAGGAAAAAAAGGACTAAGTCATTAAATTGATGCTAACTTTCCACTTAGTCAGTCTGGCACCTGCAGATCTGTCACATGTGTTAATACATTCAGGAGAGAGGGTGACTGAGTTTAGACTGAGGCTGGCATTTCTCACTGGATGTGACTCACCTGGCTGATGGCCTGCCGAACAGAAACACACAAGCCAGAGCAGGTGTATGAAGATGTGTCCAGTCATCTTCACACAATCTGTGAGAAAAGTAAAAGAAAAAAAGAGTCATTTGGTCATTTGTCTCTTTCTGTGATCTTACTGTCTAACCCAAACTTCATGATGACTAAACCAAACCTAACTTAAGTTATAGCTGCTGCTGAGTCAGTGAACTCAGTTCAATTCAGTTCAGATTATTTATATAGCGCCAAGTCACAGCATGCATTGTCTCAGGTCACTGTACATGAAAAAAAGAACAAACTGAAGAAGAAGCCAGCAGATTGTGTTGAATCACTTCATCACAGTCTCCCAGAACTGTCAAGATGGATGAAGCGACTTAATTAACTTCCATTTTCTAATTATCTTACTTGCATTTATATTTTTATTTCATTTTCATTTATTAGTTTATTTGACAGGGACAGTGCGCACAAACATAGAACAGGTCAAGTCTGTAACTGATGCGTTTCACAAAGTATGTAGCTACAGCTAATTTGCAACTCTAGTCCCTGGTTGGCAGGAAAATGTCTTTGTCATTTAAATGGAGGGGCGGGACCTCGAATTTTTACCGTGGCCAGCCAGTAGGGGGCACTCTTCTTTTGTGGTTTCAACTTCTGGCTTCTAGTTCTGTGTCTATTTTAATATACTGTATGTTGATAGATCAGTGATGTTCCATCAATGCTTAATTTGGTTGACTTTCTACAAAAACTCAACAAGGTAAATGTAACTCACTAATTTTCAGATTTTGTCTTTGAGGGAAAAATATACTTACTTACTTATACCTTTGGACTGTTTAGCTCTTTGCAAAGTAACATTTTTATGACCTACTGTACCTATAAACACTATAGGTCGACAGAAACTAACAAAATACATCCATCATCATCCATCTATTCATTATCTTTACCCACTTCTTCCTTTCAGGGTCACGGGGGGTCGCTGTGTGAGGGGCGGGGTACACCTTGGACAGGTCACACATCCATCACAGGGACACACAGAGACAAACAACCATTCACTCTCTCACTCACACCTAGGTATGTTTTAGAGTCATCAATAAGCCTAATATTCATGCTTTTGGTCTGTTGGAGGAAACCGGAGTGCCCAGAGGAACATCCAATATCATGAGTCATAAATGTAGCTGGTGGGAGTGATGTGTTCTACTCCTCTCTTGTTCACACACACATGCATGTTCAGCCTTTTGGCTTCCTCTGTTGTCAGCTCCGAGAAGCAACAAAGCGTCCTGTCCCGATCTTCAGCTCTCAATTCATGTCACAGCAGACTCTTATAGGTAGCTCAAGCTAATTGACAAAAAATGTCATTCCAAGTTGTACAATTTGATTTCCTCACAGGAGAGAGAAAAAAGTTCAGGCCTCTCAAGAACTATTTGTAGAAACTGTTCATGAAAAGTAAAGTTGAGCTTGCCAGTATTAACAAAACTGTGCTGTGCCAAGAAAATTGTTGTTAAAAAGGGTAAAGTATGACTTTTATAAACAGCAGCCGACAAATGTTTACCCATGTGAATTGAAAGAGAGGAAGACATCAAAAACATAAATGCATAGAACCTGATTTGGATCAAATGAATGTGTTACAACCTCTCTCTCTCTCTCTCTCTCTCTCTCTCTCTCTCTCTCTCTCTGTCTCTCTCTCTCTTACTTTTACAAAGACATTTGATGGAAACCTGGAAGTTGAAGCTGGAAGGCTGTCATTGGTTGAAGTATTAGTTTTATGTCTCATTCCTTCTATGAACACCAGGAACATTAATTCTTAGTAAAAGAAAAAAAACACTTCACATATATATTTTTTCTTGTATATTAAAGCATATTAAAGCTAGGAACAAGGAGATCCAAAAAGTTTGTCAAACAATATTTTGTCCCCAACTCTTACCATGGTTTTATGTGCTGGGGAATTTATTGTACCTGAACTGTATCAAAGTTGTTTATTTTTTATTTTTATTGCAGCATTAAACAGTAGAATCTCTTGGGTAATATGCTTTTTTAATATATATTTTACATCAAACAAAAGTTGCCTTTGGTCAATCAAATAACTTCCATTTTTAAGATACTGACCACATCCACTCTGTAAACTTTGCATTTTCTGTCAGTACAAAGTAACAGAGGTAAAATTCCCTCCTCTCTTAAGTTATTGTTTCAACTATCAATATTTAACTATACTTTTTTAAAGCTTAAGTTATATTTTTGACTCCACTTTGAGCAGATAAACGAACAAATTATGTTTCTATTTAAAGTGTTTCTAGATTTCTTTTCTATTTTCTCTTCATGTGTTTTTCCTACAGAGATGGGTCGTTTGCTGCTTTTGATATTCATCTTATTCTGATGCCAATAAATCACAAAGTAATTAAGACAAAAGGGAGACCAAGAAACCTCAGAGAACAGATGTTGGAGAACAGTTGTCCTAGGACCAGCTCTGAGCCAGCTGCAGGGGTAATAAAGCTCTCCCAGTGATCATGGGGTGAAGTGGTCAGTGGGTCAAACTGACATAGTTGGTCCCAAGCATCAGTGAGATCAATGGGTTTTTATCTTCAGGTTTTAGTTTTTTTACAGAGGGGACATTCACAAGCATCTAAAAATCTTCCTCCCCAAAAGGATGTTAGTAAATTATCACATACATGCATATGATCTTAAGGGAATTTAAAAAAGACAATTCTCAGGTTTGACATACACACATACCTTACAAATGTTGAAGGCCTGAAGACTCACTTGCTGGGGCTGAAGCTCCCAACTTTTCAAAGTTAAACTTCTAAAGGTTCTAAATGGAAAGCCAAAGTGCAGCCCCTCTCAAGCAGATGTCCTCCTTCACCTCTCAGCACTGGCTGCAAGTTCAAATTCACTTTGCACCCGCTAATATCCAGACATTAGGAAGAGGAGGGGCACAAGTGACCAATGACACAACGCCCAGCTCAGACACGGAGGGTGGGCTGAACGGTGGGTGG
The DNA here is from genome assembly GCF_001266775.1 of Austrofundulus limnaeus. Classification (NCBI taxonomy): domain Eukaryota; kingdom Metazoa; phylum Chordata; class Actinopteri; order Cyprinodontiformes; family Rivulidae; genus Austrofundulus; species Austrofundulus limnaeus. The sequence continues at coordinate 477,076 of NW_013952656.1, forward strand.
AAGAGGGGGAGGATGTCAGACTTCTGACAAAAAGAGGAGTACAATGAAGGAGAAAGCGGGATGTAAAGGGGTGGGGGTTGAGGATGGGGAAGAAGTGAAATGTGGGGAAACCAGGAAAGCCAGGATGGGGGAGAGAGGAGGAAGGGTGACTCACGGGAGTGTGATGAAAGTTGAACTCAAGGAGAAGTTACAAACAGCAATTTTAAAAAAAAGGGGGAAGGAAGGGAAAAAATTCTTAATAAATGAATAACAGTGGGGTCTTACTTTTGGTTGTAATTTCATTTTACCACAAACCCAAGTAATACATCTTCTTCTACTTCAGTGTGTGCTTCATTTGCCAAATTTGACAATTTTCACACACCTCTCTAACATTGCGGAGTAAACATGGCCTCAACAGTGTGATCCCACGATAGTTGTGGTGTAGTGGTAGAGCAGCCAGCTTGGGACCCGAAAGCCACAGGTTTGACTCCCCACCATGCCCATGCCATGGTGTCCTTGAGAAAGACTCCCATCCCCCAACTGCTCCCTGGGCAGCTACATAGGGTGTTTCTCCCGTTTGATGGGTCGAATGCTGAGCACAAATTTCATCATTGTATGGTAACATGCACTGATGATTAATAAAGTACCTTTACCTTCAGTTGGAACTCATGCCCGTCCATCTCTTTGTATAAAAAAAATAAACAAAATAGGGACCAACACCTTAAAGAAAACATACCTTGCTTTTAAAACCTACTTTTTCACATTTAAATGAGTTTTTTAATGTAAAATCGACTTTTTAAAACTTCATATCATGTTATAATGTAATTTCCCTCATCAAAAACATACTCCGTGTTGCTTTACTCATTTATGTTTGAGAAGTCTTTGAATCTCCTTTAGTAGCCATGTGCCATGCTGCCCAAACACTTACTGGTACAAAGCACCGCCTGTTGTACTTAGCTCCTGCCTGAAGCTCAGACCCCAGCAAAGCTCCCGCCCAACGGAGCACCCCTTCCCCAAAGCACTGTTTGAAAACATGCTGAAGTGGGAATGTCCAAAACTATAGGAGGTTCTTAAAGAGAGGTCAATTTCAAGGTGTTTAGATAGGCTATGAAGCAAAGTCAAATTTACCTTAGGAAACATCTTCATAACAACTGAAGGTAACATAGTTACTTGATTGGGGTATAGAGTTGAATGATGAGCCTGGAAAATACATAATACTGCCCCATTAACTATATAAAGTGGAACTCTAATACTTTTGCCTGAATTCCTCCCTATTGTAACTCCTCAAGCCCCTCTTTCACCCCTTTTCTCAGGTGTGTCTCAGAGCAACTCATTTTCACGCTGCCTCTTTAAATCCAAACAAGGCATTTCACACCGGCCCCCTCCAGCTTTCAGAGTGGTCCATTCCAGTGTGATAGAGGGGTTTACATATCCATCGGCATGGATTTCTGTGGTAGAACTTCAACCGGGCCAATCGGTGAACAGGAAGAGGAGTTTGGAATGATGTCTGTAGTTTAGCAATGGCAGTGGGGGAAATGAATGAATCCATTCAGTCCGTGTTCACAAGGCTTCCAAATTCAATTAAATTTGCCTCACAAAGCCTGCAGCACACATTTACAGCCGTCTCGTTTGGCTCGGTGCGTACCCTCCTCCCAGTAGGGGATGTTTACAGCACACGCAATTTCCGGTAAGCTTCTTAGCTTAGCCTCCTTCACGGTTGAGCTGTCACACTACCTCACAGCCAAATGTTAGAGATTGCGTAAATCATATCTAATCATTTTAAACTTCAACAGAGCCCGCATCTCCAGCAAGAAATCATTTCTTAATAGCCAAAAGTCCAGACCCTCTGTACAAAGCAAAGCGCAGAACAAGGGTCTGGTTTTTACCAGGCTAAGACTCCAAGTATACAACAAAATGCATTTAATGGCTAAAAAGGTAGATCAGTCCTTGGACTTTGTCTTATCAATGGTGAACAAAGTGACCAGATTAGAAAAAAACCTCAAGAAGCTCCTTCCATCATTCAAAAACATCCTCAGACAAGTCCCGCAATTCCCTGCCTAAAGTACACTTTTGGGCATTACAAAGAAGGCTTTGGCTGATTGTTGAACCTCTGATTCAAGAAAAGCATCCTGGCTTTCAGCCAGGTTTCTGGGAGAGTAGACCAGATCTGTGGCCTTCCATAGTTGCTGAGTGAGCTTGATTATGCAGTTCACATGTGTTCATGAAGGTGGATTAAAATTGTGTGCCCACCCTCAGGCATTTTGTTGGGGGTTGCTGCAGAATTATAAGGCAGTGGGACCACTGGGTACAGCAACTTTAATTCTTTATTCAAACGTTTACACTTTTACTAATGTTTTAAAACATGGTTTAGAGTTGAGGATAAATGGAATGTAGCAACTTAACTTGCACTTTTCTGTTCATGGAAATACAAAAAGCACAATATTTGTTCAAACAATTAAATAAAATCACAATCTTACAAAGTGTTCATTAAAAAGACAGAGTTAAAACATCTTGGACATTTTGCAATTTCAGATTTTAAATGCTGTTTTTTTTAAAGAAGTTCCAACCAAAATGTTATCCCATACCTGCAGTTCATTATTTCCTTTCATCAGTATTTGTTTTAACACATGCGAGCACAAAAACACACACAAACCTACACACAATTGTATTCATTGTCACTTTTGTAAACATTTAGATTTTTCTTACTTAAAACTTTAGTGCCATGAAAACTAAAACTATATATCATTCAGTCCCTGAGCCATTGCTGATATTTCCACAGAAATAACTTTAGTGCAGTCAACTTGCCATCTGTAAATTTGACTCCTTAAATGTAAAATTGTTGCAGTTTTATAGACACGACTTTCTTGAAGTCAGAAATCATCAAACAGGTCTTCGGCTGCTGAAGCTGCTGATGCAGGCTCTGCAGCACTCTGGGGAGTCTGGAGCTGACTGGATCCTGCTGAGCAGTCTGCCCTGTACAACATACAACGCACACACGCACACGCACACACACGCACACACACACACACACACACACACACACACACAC
>NW_013952656.1:480120-485613 GCF_001266775.1 Austrofundulus limnaeus
ACACACACACACACACACACACACACACACACACACACACACACACACAGAAAGAGAGAGCGAGAGAGAGAGAGAAAAAGAGGAGGTCAGTAAAAGAAGGCTCTGGAAGACGGCTGAAGCTCAGACTAACAAAAGAAGCAACCTGGCTTTTTATCCAGGATTTTGGGCAGACCGGATCTGTGCCATTCCAGAGTTGCTGACAAGTTTGATTGTGTAGTCCATTCTCTGTTCTCTGAGGAATTTTGTGGGGGGTTGTCAGGACCAGTTCTAAGAAAGATATGTTTCTGGGACCTTACTTTGTAATAAGTAGACAGTAAAAGATACACAAATCCCAATGCTGTATGCAACAGTAAACCTTATGCATAAGATTTTAATACTGCAGGTTTATGATTTGCTGGCCCAGCTGTGCCAAAACACGTCTGTGATTGGCTAGGTTCTCTAGGTTCCTCATAGTGGACATCTCTCTACATCACGTGTCAAACTCAAAGCCCCCCTGACCCTAGCCCTTATACCTAGTTTCAGTGGTGGGCACCAGCCCGCTAAAGCGCAAATCCGCTAATTGCTGACCTAAATAGTTTGTTTGCGCTTTAGCGGCCTTACAAATTTTTATAATTCATATGTGGATTTGCACTTTCAAAAATTAAAATTCAGTACCGCTAATAACTAATTATCTACCAATCATCATCATCTTGAACAGCAGAAGGTATCGCTGTCAATGAATCACAACACACGTGATCTGTCCAACAGCACCCCTCCCAGATAAACACACTTATTGGGAAGGTATGCATCCTTGCTGACTGTTGCTTTGGGTCACAGTTCTGATTTCCCACAATGCTTTGTGTCTACTTACATAGCAGGAAGGCAATGTCAAAAACAGCTAACGTTTGTAATCCATACTAAAATTTTGTATGTATTGATTTATTTTACTTTACAATCTGAGCTCTTTTTTTAAATAAAGTTTAAACGCTGGAGCTCAATACTTGACGTAATTGGTCGAAGCAATCGGCCAACGGGGTAAGAGACGCAGAAATGATTTAAAGATGTTATGCTGATGAAGACTGACATCTAGTGGTCAACTGGAGCAACTACATGTAAAACTTTAAAATCCAAGCTCTTATTTTGAAGGGAAGATAGTTTCCTGTTCTCCTTGCTTTCGTTTGTCACAAATCAAATCCATCATGTACCCAGAATGCATCGCTTCAATTTTCCAATAAACAGTTTTAAATTACTTTATTGATGCTTCTTTAATGAAAAATCTACAACAAACAAAAGAAAAAGACAAACTAGTAATCCTCAACAACTTTTTATTTTTTACACCAGGAGCCAAAGGTCTGTTTCATGAAACCATATCCCCAGCAATCGGCGGTAGTAGAATCAAGTTGTAAACAGGTTCATACACCGCTAGCTGGCAGTGTTGTGCATGTATTGGACTTGAATTGTTGCTAGCTAGTAAGTGTCAAATTGAAGTTGCACTTTAAAATTAGCTTCCGCTAGTTTTTCTATGGCATGGGTGCTTTTGAAGTTGCGGACCTAAATATTTTCATAAGCGCTTTAGAAATTGCGGAGCTAAATTTAGGATTAGTGCTGCCCACCACTGCCTAGTTCTAATGTTACCTCCACTTTTCCTGGCTGAGCCGGGCTGTAACATTAACAAATGTTATTATGGACAAGCATTTTTTTTGATTGAGTTGTATCCTCTTAAAGGGGACATATCATGCTTTCAAATCCTTCCTTTTCATATTTAAATCACTCAGCTGTGGTTTAAATTAAGTGGAACTGAAATGCTTTGGTCTAAATTCCTCATTATTGTAGCTCCACAGGAAAATGTCAATAACAAATTTCATTGATGACAACTTTGAATCTGATTGAATGATCAAACCATCTCTCTAAACTCATGCTCTCATTTGTTAAATAACCTAAGGATTGACTTGTGTTTACCAATTGATGATGTGGAACAAGCATGAAAGAGAAAAGTAAACTTAAAGACAAAAAAGGCAGCTTTTATCCAACATTCCTCACCATAAATCCAAAATAATGTGACCTGAGGGCAGACATGTAATAAATGTAGAAGCATGTCATTACCTTTCTTTAGAAATGTTGATTATACTTTACTGAACTAATTATTTTTCAGTCAATTTTTTGTTTTTACTCCTTATATGTTCACGTCCCAATAAATGTCATTTTGAAAATCCTAACCACTCACTTTAACTCAATACTTTTAATACCTAAATTAAAGTGTAGCTAATTAATTTTAATAAGTACATTATATATATTTTAAATTATACTTACAGTACAAGTACAGTCAAATACTTCCAAGACTTTACTCAAGTAATACTAGTAAACGAGACTATAGTATCACAGTGAGGTACTTTTATTCAAGATTGCCAGAGGTCTGCAGACAATTCATTATGAGCTGCCGTTTCAAGAAAAACAAAGTATGGCAACAAGAACTGGCAGATGGACTTTCTCTCCTTCTCTTTCCAATTCTGCCTCTTTATTAGAAATCCAGTTTAATTGAGAAGACAAGATCCTGAGCTCATTTAAATCATTATGAACCGAATGACGAGTGCTGCTGGAACCAGTTAGGATGAAATGGGAGACATGTTTCAGTAGAGAGGGGAGCTGTTGTGTGCTGCATGGAGCACCATCAGGAACTTGTCAGAGGGGGGCATGAGAAGAGAGGATTTTTTTTTTCCCCAGCCCCAAGAGGCGCAGTTAAACTCTGGTAGAAAGCATGCAGAAGCCCCCACACAGAGTTGGTTTAAGAAAAAGTAACAGTTATGAGTTTGTAACTGGAGAAACTAAACAGAGCTTGAGTTTGGGCTGAGCTCGGCAGGACGATTTGTTCTGACCCAAGAAAAGACCAAAGAGAACTCATGCTGGTGCGTTTGTGCAAAAAGAGCAGACTTCATTTGCCTTTGGCCTTTGACTCTTATACACACTGCATCCCACTGAAGGTAAAACAGTTTATTTGTAGAGCCCATTCAGTGACGACAAAAACAAGCGTATGTGTTTGGCTACATTAGTAAACAGTTGGTCATAGTGATCTTATTCTTCACAAGATTTTTCTATGAAGAAACTAGACCCTTTTGAACAACTTTCATAATTAACATTTGAGAGGAAGCATGAGACTTGGATATATGTGATTGTAATAATTCTGTACAATTTGGTAATAATGGTTGTTACACCACAGTATAGCAACCAAAAGGCTACAAACAACATTTATATGTGTTGTGCTGCATGTATCCATCCATCCATCCATCCATTTTCTGTACACACTTCTTCCTTTTCAGGGTCGCGTGGGTCACTGGTGCCCATATCCAGCAGTCACAGTGCGAGGGGCGGGATACACCCTGGACAGGTCGTAAGTCCATCACAGGGCCATGCTGCATGTAGATATATATATTTTTTGTAAACTGTCATGGGTGTATTTGGCAGAGCCACCAGTGCTAACTAAGTGCAAACTAAAAAGTGCTGTAACATCAGAGTCCATTTCCAATTTGCTGTTAAATCTGTTGAAAGGCATTCAACTGTATTCTCTGGAGTCTTAAAAAATAAAGGATTATCCACGCTTTCAATATCCAGACTTTTGTAACTTCCTAAAACACAAACTTTTGTAATATTTGAAACAGAGTCTGAAAGGTTACAAGGCTTTCGAGGTACATGACCAGCAGACAACAGCTATGTGAACACTTCAAAACATTGTTAAATATGTCTCTCAATCGATTGTTAAGTACAGTGTGATCCACGGTGTCAAAGGCTGTGGTTTCCAGAGTCAGCAGCCATCAACAAGTCTCAAAAGTTTTAATAATGCCTTTTCTGTGAAGTGCAATTTGTGAAAACCCTCGTGGACCAGGATTTCCAACCCCTGGCCTGTAGTTATACTAAAACCGATCTATATGCACAACCTACTTTTTGAATCTGTGCTGTATTTTTATGTGAATATATATATACTAACAAACCTTGTGAAATTATTGCTTGTTCGTTTTTTTACTCTTTGCAGGTTTAAGAGAAACAGCAGCTTTTTAACTGTTGCAGTTGTACTCTGCAGGCACGATAGTAAACGACTAAAGCGATACAGTAAAATGCTTATTGAAAACCCAATGGTTCAGAACCAGCTCCCTTTATTTTTTCTATTTGGTGCTATTCACTTAAACCCTTGTTTAAAGAGATAAGTCAAACTAACAAGAAAGAAAGCTTGCTACTCAAGCAGATCAAATTTTCATTGGACATTAGATGAACAGGCACTACAGCAGACACCAGACATAAGACATGGCATCCTGCTGTCATATGTCCATGAACTGATTTGTTTATCAACTGATGGTGTAATTTATGACAAAAAAACTGCTAAATAGGATAAACTCTGTTGGTTTTGAGCTAGGTGCTTTGTGCCAACATGAAAGAACCATAAAACAAAAAAAAAGTTTGGATATATTTTACTAATTATATTCACACGTTTGGCCAATAAAATTTTAGCCAATACACCTGTTAATGCTTTAAATAGGGTGTTGTTAAAACTATAATGCTCCAAATGAGAGATACGATCAGCAAATTTGAACTAATTCTCAGGATGGACACCTAATACTCTTGATTTGTGAAGCTTAGTGTCTGATAAAACATAAAATACAGTCAAATAGAGGCATTTTCTGCTCTTAGATTTTGTTCAAGATGATCAAAAACTATTTGTGAGGGCTATATTTTCCATCAACACATGAATGTGTTAATATTTCCATTGTGCTTTCTTTCAGAGTTCAAGCACACCTTTCTGAATTACGAAGCTTCAAGACATTAATTGGAAAAGTTGCTTAAACCACGGTTCATTTGTTAAAAACAAAAGGAAAATTAAATTTTCCTTCAATAATACAGCCAATTTAAAATTGTGCACCTTTTACAGAGTATTGCTTCTCAGTCCAAATTTTCCTACAAAAATAAGAGAAGTATTTCTGATGGTCTCCCAAAGTTCTGCTGACTTGTTTTAGTTTTTGTTAACACATCATTTAACTGGAAGTGTTTGTGTACTCAAAAAACTGTTTTCCCATGAAAGGAAAACAACAGAAAGTTACAGTTAAACACTGGCTGTCCCTGACACATGGAGTGGTTCTTGTAAGTGATCAAACATGGCTTGAAGCCATCACAGATAATCACTGTAAGATGTTTAATGCTAGATGCAGGTTTTTTTTTTGTATTATTGGCTTTGTTCTGACCTAACAGTCATAGAAACTAATCAGTTAAATGTACAACTGGATTGCTGTAGATGTTTTTGTCCTGCAATAAATAAATAAATAAATAAATAAATAAGACACTTGGATTCCTTAACAAATAGATACACTCAAAAACAGATATACAGGTGCTGGTCATAAAATTAGAATATCATGAAAAAGTAGATTTATTTCAGTAATTCCATTTAAAAAGTGAAACTTGTATATTATATTCATACATTACATACACTCACCGGCCACTTTATTAGGTACACCTTTCCAACTGCTCGTTAAC
>NW_013952656.1:488891-490056 GCF_001266775.1 Austrofundulus limnaeus
CATCTTTTTAAGTGGGAGAACTTGTACAATTGGTGACTGACTAAATACTTATTTTCCCCACTGTATACATACAGTATATTCATTTGTAATTATTTGCATTAATCCAGTCATGTAGCTCTTCTGAGTCAGCAAGTTGATTTCCAAACATAACCAAGTTACTTCTTGAAATAAGATTAAGATAAGATAAAAATATTTAGATTTAGACATATGATTTTTTTCAAGCCTATGAAATTCTGTGCTATATTTTAGCAAATTAAAATATATATAGGTATTGCATAGTTAATTCTGAAAGGCTTGGTTTAATGCAGACATCTTTGATAAACATTCAACATATTTCATCTAAAATGCCAAACTATTTTAATTGATAGACTAGAAGTTTAATCAAATCTTCGGACTACTTAAATTTAGATTCACGCTAAAAGGAAAAAAAAGCAACAACACATGTTTCTTATAGCTCAGAAAATATAATACTGTTTGTTATTGTAATGTTTCTCAGTTGAAAGTGCAAAATGGTCATGTTTGCTTTGAAGTTTTATAAACATTTCGGAGAATGTTGGGAAGAATGTTAATGAACAAAAAATGAACAAACCAAAAAACAAAACTGTTAGTCAGCAATACAACAAAAAGTCAGCACTTCAAAACACAAAAAAGAAAGTTAATTCATCACAAATCAAACTGAAATCTGGATAGGCCGTGGAAGCTCAGATTTAATGTGCTAAATAGTGGGTGTTGCTGTTCGTGTAAATTAATGCTGGGTAAACTAAAGATGCTCAGCTATGCACACAGCTTGAATCCATGATTTGCCATTTTTTAAAGTACATAAAGAAATAAGAATGAACCCCTGCCTAACACTTGTTTTTGTCGAAGCTGCCACATACAATGTTTGCATCCAATTAGAATTTCACTGGAATATTTGAAACAACTGGAAATATATTGTCACAAGCGTAGGGCTCATCTAACCAAATTTAAGTCATTACTCAAAAATCCACCCATTTCATCCTGTTTCCCCATTTTGTTGACTGAATCAACAGGTCTGGTGAAATCAAATGGCACATCTACAGTACTGAGCTTATCAGTTGATTTGCTGAGTAATTATTAGTAACTCTTGCTGAGTAACCCCATCACCAGGCACCTTGGCTCTACCATAAGACAAACATGTCAAACT
>NW_013952656.1:490824-514591 GCF_001266775.1 Austrofundulus limnaeus
GCTGGTTATTCAGTGGAATTATAATAGTGTTTAACATACTGTATTTTAGTTAATAAAATTTTAATGTTAAAGAAATATAATACTTATAAAAAGTGACTTAAAACATTTTAACATTTTACCTATTTTGTAGCATTGTTTGTAGGTTTGCAGGCCATAGGGGGTCCCCAGCCAAACGCTTATGCTCTTTGGGGTGCTATGACATGGGAAATTTGGGACCCCCTGATGTAACACACATCATTTTGTGGTTCTTTCAGGTCTTAAAGATCTAAAACATCTGATGGTTTTAAGCTGAATGGAAAAAAACCCTATAAGATAAATAAAATAAACAGCCAAACTTTGACAGCTAGCATAGCTCTATGTTACTGTATACTAGCAGCAACAATTGTTGCCATGCTTACATTCACTCTTCTCCTGATCAAAAGATGCATGCAGGTGGAAAATTCTTAATATATCTCATCAAAAGACTCTTTAAAGAATAAATGAACAGAAGATTTCAGTTTTATCTGTTTCTTAAGGCATTTTGACAGTAAGAGGTAAAATTTCAATATACTTTGTCAAATAGAAGAGTAAAAGTTCCCAAGTCAGTTCAAACGCAGCACCAGTTGACTCATTGTAAAAATGTGACTCCACAGTTGCAGAAAAAATTCCCCCCACATGTTGCAATGCCTTGAGTTAGTCATTCCTAGTTCTTGTGTTCCTCTGCCCTTGTTTAGTCTTCCTCTGCCTCTTTCAGTAACTGAGCTTTCTACTTCTTTCTCTTCTTCCTCTCTAAGGATGACCTGCATACAGAAAAACATATGTAACCAGGGGTGGTCAAAGTACTCAGTTTCCTTACTTGAGTCAAAATACTCATCCTCCTGGTCAACTATTCAATAAAAGTAAAAGTAGCACTGTCAAATTATTACTTAAGTTAAAGCTGCTGGCTCCAAGAAGTTTTTGGAGTCAACCATTTTCTCAACCACTCTTTTGAAAATGACCTCTTTCCACCCTTGGACAGAAAGATGCAACAATAAAGGTAAGAATGTGAAACTGTACGGTTTTAAAGTAAAAATGTATTTTATGTGGATATTTTTAATTAGTGGTCGGTTGGACAGCCTTTAATTGTGTCTAACCACTGATTGATGTCCTGTAATTAACAAACGTGGTAGAAAAATTAGTCAAACCAACTCATTGTGTATGTCTTACTGCCAACATGCATCCCATAGCTGTACTATGTGTCATGTAAAATCCTTATTCTTCTCTTTTGCTTTTTTACAGATCTGCAGGATTCATGAGAACAACAACTTGTCTCCTTCAAGGATTTATAGCTTTCTTGGACAAACACAACAAGGAAAGAGCTGCCGGAGAGAAGACTCGGGACATAACCAAAGTTCATGATCAGGTCACATGGTTTGACTAAATTTGGTTTATATCTTACAAATAGGAACTCTTATACTAACTTCTGAAGATTGAACTCCTCCACTAAGACTCCTAGCTGGTTTGCTACAAACATTTGTAGAATGCTATTAAGTTGACTTTCGTGTGTTGATGTGTGTAATCATTATTTCAGCTAAGTTCCAAAAATACAAAGTTTTGTGATCTCAAATACATAGCCTTCAGGTAAATGTGAAATGAGTCTCCTGAAGGCCCTTATTGTTTTTCTTGAAGTTGTGAACAAACTCTTCAAGGAATATCTGGTAAGTAGCTCACACGCAATCTCAGACTATAGTCTTAGTATACACTAAAATATATTTTTGTGTTGCTGTTTATTGTAGACTTTTGTTTTCTATACCAAAGAAATTGACAACAGCTTTTTGTGTATTATTTTTAAACTGGTTATGATTTCTTTGTTTAGATTTTTGTATTCTAACATCAGATATCAACGGGCCTTGTCTTTCTTCAGGTTAGTCAAAAACGATGAAGCAGAACAAGAGCTGGAAAGGTGAACCATGGCAGTGTTTGCCATCAGTTAGAAGGAGGACCCTCTTTATCAAACATGTGATGCCGGCAGCACTTTTGAAGGTGTGGGTGTCCTCAATGAACTGCCATCACTTGGTACATCACATGCTATTTGGTCTGATCTATGCCCTAAAACTCAGCTATCTTATGAATTGAAACACATCTTTGGTGCACTACACAAAGTTTTCATTGAGATAAAAAATGAAGACATTGGCATGCAGAGTCTACAGATTGAACTTTAAGCTCAACACAAAAGAGTGAACAAGGAAAGTCATCTGGATATGGAATACTCTCTTGATTTACAGCTTGTGAATTGATACATTTCAGGAGAATGGAAAGAAAGGTTGGTAAATATAAAATAGTTGCTTTTCAATTATAATATTGCTGTTATCTTTGCACCACTGGTTAAAGTGTGAAAACAAATTTGCAAAGACAAAAACAATGTTTATTTGTTCTTCTTGGGATTTCTAGGGACATAACTAAAAGAAAATCTTTTTTTTTTTGCAGAAGAATGGAGTCAGATTTAACATTACTTCAAAATTCTTACCTACAAAATAATCTTATCTTCTTATTATTATGTTCTAACCTTTCCTTGACTGATGCTTGGCATTTTTTTCAACCACTCTAGTAAAAAATTGACATGATGTAATGACAATCATTCCCTAAAATCTAGAAATGACTTATTTCTAATTCCAGCCTCTTCCCTACATGATAACCATCTTAATGCATCTTTAACTGATCAATTTGAAATTAGCTGCTATCCAAAAATGCTCTAGTATCAGATGTTATTGGAAATTTAACCATTCTCTATTAAAAGACAAATTATCAACACCTTTAAAATCAACTGGCTAAAAGAATCTCTTCTAAACCCTGATTCAGTCTAGTTTTTCATCTTAAATCATATATTTAATGCAATTGGAGGCTTATCTTCCTTTTGAAATGTAACATTTTACATAATAAATTACCCATCAAATTGTCTGTTTGTTTCTTCTTCTTTAATTCAAGTTTCAATAGTTTCTAAAACAAAAGGGCAATTTCAAGACAGCTGACATTAGTTTTGATTCATATATATATAACAGCATTTTCATAACAAGTGAAGGTGACAGATACTTTATTTTGGTAAATAATTGAACTATATGCCTGAAAAACACATAACACTGGCCCTTTAGTTTGTAACATTGAATAAAATTGTAACTTGAGATAATGTAAAAAAATAGTTGTAACAAAATTACATCAATTTAATTAAGTTATTCCAAATTACAACTATATATATAATACATATACATTATACATTAATATAATGGTAAATATTAGGTTCAATGAAACTGAAAAAGTTAATTTCTAACAAAGGAAAAAAAAGTGGTTTATGATAAATACAAAAAAAATTCACTTTGAATGAATGTAAATTTTTGCTTTTGTTTGATATTAACTTATTTTTTATTTCAACCAAGTCATACATTCATTTTGAGATAAACTAATAAAATTAGGTGTAACATCTTGCATCATATTTTTAAGTGGATCTGAAGTTTTTTTTCTTTCAGTGTACACAAACACAGCCAAAAAAGGTGGTAGTAACTAAAACTTTTAGAGAATGTGGTGGAGTAAAAAGTATGATTTTATTGTTAAAATGCAGTGAAGTAAAAAAAAATGTTACTCAAGTAAAGTATTCTAAAGTATTCAAATTCTAAAAAAATCTGTACTCAAGAAACTTTACTTCATTACTGCCCATCTCTGGAAGTATCAGAGAAGAGGCTGACTAGTGTGCAGGACAGCCAACAAGCATAAAGCCCCATTAAAACAACCCCTCTCAGTTGAAGGCTTCATCTCAGCAGCTCCTGTTTGACAGCTCGGAGCAGAGCAGCGATCGGATGGGCAGACCACAGCAGCTGGTCATCAGTTAACTGTCAGGGCTTATAATACGCCGGCGGTGGCAATACCAACCACTGAGAGCAACTGAGGATAGATGGCGACAGTTATGGCCATCTGCATGCAGCACAGTTTACAATCACTGGCACTTGGAGAAGCCTGAACACAGTGCATTCGCTCTTTTTGGATGAGTACTATAGAAACAAAGTCAGATTGAGACATGCCTTTGGAATATTTTCTAAATGACCATGTCCAAAAAGAAGCTGGCACATAAATGGTTTGGGCACAAGTGCAACAGTGCTGAGAGAGTTTTGGATGAGCAGCAACTGAGCTTAAGAGCTGTTTGATGCTCTGACTGAGCGTGGATACCGTGACCATAGAAACAACAGTAAAGGTACACAATTGTCTCTCTGAGGCCAGTGACTTGGGATCAACAATTTATGTTCACAACTCCTTTAGACACACAAAATTAACCATTTACGGATCAAAAAAGAGTTAAATTTACTGATTAAATCAAATTTTCATTAAACCAAGGAAAATAAATTTGATTGTATTGTTATGCTTGTGTTCTATTAATATTAAACTTTGAAAAAGCACTGAATATTTATCTGATTTGATAAAAAAGGGGATGTTTAGAGAAGATAAAACAAATTTCAAAATAGGTAACAATTACATTAAGTTTAGTTGACTATCTTATTCTGAAATGGCATGTGAGTGAGGTCATTCAAAAAGGTTGAATGGGATATTATTTATTTATTTATTTATTTATTTATTTATTTATTTATTTATTTATTTAATTAATTAATTAATTAATTAATTTATTTATTTTATGGTTGTCATTTTTTTATTAAACCAGGGTTTATAGAAAGTACAGAGAGGACAGAGGAAAAGCAAAAGAGAAAAAAACTGGATGGACTTTTTATGTTAGAAAATGACCTCCTAATCTACAGCAGGTCATCCTGATATTGGAGCAGAATTTGTCTTCAGGAAAAAAAAAAAAGGAAAAAAAGCTAATCTGGTGACAGATTTATTATTTATTTTCTTGTATAATAAGGAGTTGCTATCCCAAATAAAAAGATAGTCTGTGAAAACTGTAAGTAATAAGGGTCAACATTTTACATAGTTGGGAGTAATATGAATCTTTGTTTTTGGAAACTCTGCCTCTGCTTTCACACGAGTATTAACTCATAGCTTCTTGCAACAACTCTTTAAAATATTTCAAAGAAAGACTTTAGCTTTTTAGGCAAAATTTGTTCTTTTGGACAACAAACACAACATTGGGTGCATCTTGGACAGCTCACCGAAACATCACAAAACAACACACCATGAATACTCTTTACTAATTTGGCCTGCAGAATTTTGGTCTGAGAGAAAAAAAAAAAAAAATAAATAAATAGTCAAGATCCAACCGGCAAATAGGGAAGATGTAATGTAGAACTTTTTACATTTACTACATTATATGTACAGTAAAAATGTGTAAGACCTCATTTTGTAACAACTCATTAAGTAATAATGTAATAAAATCAGGCTTCAAAATGTAATAAACTCACACTAAAACTGCATTATGTAATAATTGACGCAAAATGTAATAGAAGTCTTCAACGGATTTGCAATATTCGCAGCCAAATTATGTAATAACGTTATTACATTTCGTGGCAATTGTTACCGTATGTGGTGGGGTAATAATCTGGTGCATTATGTAATAAACAATCAAAAACAGTATTTATATTCATCCTAATCAATATACTTGTAATAACTGTCATGTTGCAAATACTACATATTTAAATCTTTATAACTTTGGTCAATAAACACCAAACTTCTCATCTTTTATTTGCATTTTCAGACAAATTCTTGCGTATTATTCTAAAAGTCGTTCAATGCAGAATGATCAAGACGTAAAACTTTTTTTTCCAACACATTGGCTTTCAGAAAAATGAAAATCTATGCTTTAAAAAGCAAAATGGATAATGTTTCTGTTGCTATTAAATGAAAGAAGCATATGATCCAACATGCAAACAGAATCCCAACAATTTCCTGGACTTAATTAATGTGTAATACTAGTCAACCTCTTGTAATTAAAAAGGAACACATTAAACTATATAAACAAAGTTGTCTTACACAGAGCAGTGCAAGGGTTTCCACTAGTTCAAGGACAAAATCACAAACTTATGGGGACTACTCTTTTTCACATTGTCAAAACAAGCAGAAGTAGCCCAAACACACACCAACACAGATGTGAACCACATTGAACTCATACCTCTTCCTCTGTGCTGTCTCCAGAGTTGTTTTTTTCACAGTGAGCTCTAGAGCACCCAGATGGCGAAAGCGGCGTTTGCGACAGGGAGCCACATCTGTGATGTCTCGTAGACCTTCTCCCAAAGGGCTTGGACTAGAAGATACTGAGGAGAGTGTAATAATGTGTTGAATCAGTATTCAAAAACTGCACCTTTGAAAAAAAATCAAGTTTAGATTAAACAATTTCTTTACGAAGAGACTCTGGAAACCATTATGACAAAGTCTCTGCTTTTAAAACAACTAGAAACAAATTCAGTCTGTAGATGAGTTTAAAACCATTTTCCAGCAGAAAATAGACCTCATTCATTGCATATATAACATTTGGCTTTTTAGTTAGAAATTGGTATAATGTTTTATATAACTGATGAAACTACTTTAGCTCAAAACCACATACTGTATACAAGGGAAATTATTAAAAACCATAACTGTCAAAATGAGGCTTAGTTGCTATTTTCTGTGCCTAAATAAAGTATTCATATTTCTATCACTATGTTCTTCATTTTAGCCATTTGTGTACCAATCTCTGTTACATCACCTTGTGAGGTAATATTGAGTCTGTCAGACTGATGGCATTAATCAGTTAGCTGGTTTATTTGCCTCTGTACTCAGTCTGCAGAAGGCTGCTTATTTTGGCAAGTCACACTTTGTTTTGTAGCTTTGTTCAAAATAGCTTATTCTAAAAAAATGGGTGTTGCGCCATAGAGGAGAAATCCTATAAGAACTGCCCTCTTTAGTAGCCATGGCTGCTTATGTTTTCTTTTTCTTGAAGACTTTCCATACAGCAAACTTTGTTTCAAGTGGAGACATGTTCAGGGGGTTCCCCTGATTTCATTCCTGATTTCCTTATAGCTAACAGCTTACAACTATTTGAGGAGGGGGACTGTTAGACTACACACAGCTTGAGAAATCCCTGCTCTGTCTGTCTGTGTAAAGTCACTAAAAACAGCTCAAACCACAGAAACAAGAACATGGAAAAGGCTGGTGGCTATGACACCATGATGTTTAAAAATTGTGGTATACTTTAAGACCAAAAACTGCTCCATGCCTTGGACATTATAACACTGTCCACACAAATATTATTTGTCTTTTAATGTAAGTTTATTTACCAAGACAAATCTCACTGAAATCACAAATCTCTTTTGCAAGGGAGGCCTGGGCCTGAAGGTAACCTAACATGAATGTTTTTGTATGCGAGAGGAAACCAGAGAACCTGCAGAAAATTCATACAAGCACAAGAAAAACATGAAAACTCCACACAGAAAGACCCTGGATCCTAACAGAGTATGGAACACAGGACCTTTCCGCTGCGTGACATCAGTGCTAACCACTAAGTCATTATTCTGAACTGTTTTCCACTAATATTTAAAGTATCATGCATTAGTTAATTCATCTTCGTATTTGTCTAAAGTGAATCCTTTCAAAATCTAAAGGCTCTGTTGCACTAAGGTTTCAATCAACTTGTGCTGAAGATCACTTATTTGATGTCTAGTAATTGTTACAAAACGCTTTAACATGCTATGCATGAGTTTGGCATGTTACACTAAGCTCTGCATTAGTCAAAACTGCTGTCATCCACTTGAATAAGGCTATGTTTACACTGCAAGTCCTAATACTCAAATAAAATCTTTTGCAGAATTACAATTTTTTGGTGGTGACGTTAACATTATTACCTCTGCCAAGGAGGTTATGTTTTCGGTCACGTCCATCCATACGTACGT
Source organism: Austrofundulus limnaeus (assembly GCF_001266775.1). Taxonomy (NCBI): domain Eukaryota; kingdom Metazoa; phylum Chordata; class Actinopteri; order Cyprinodontiformes; family Rivulidae; genus Austrofundulus; species Austrofundulus limnaeus. The sequence goes on from NW_013952656.1 coordinate 498,642, forward strand.
ACATACGTCCGTTGACACAATTACTCAAGAACTTATGGGCGGATTTTCATGAAATTTTTTACCACAGGTGGATATTGGCCAAAGGAACACACCATTAAATTTTGGTGATGATCCGGATCATGATTCGGATCCAGGAATTTTTTTGAAGGATTCTTCAGGATAGGGGAAACTGGCCTTGGTGGAGGTTTGCACTTTCCGAGTGCTTCTAGTGTTTTAAATGTGACCTTCTAAACACTTGGATTGACCTGCTCACACCCACCTCGTTGAAGTAAAATTCAGATGAAATGTGACATCAGCGTTCAAACTTAGGTCGCTTTGAAAAACATAAAATATGTGTTTGATTTAGTACCATGTAATGAAAAGGCCCGAGTTGGATTTGAAAATAAAAAATGGATTTGACATAATCAGACTGTCAGAAAAAAATGTAATATAGGTCACATGGGGCAAAATCATTGGATTTGGGTCACATTTTCCTGCAGTGTGAACATAGCCTAAGTTATAAATAAGCTAGAGACACAATATGGAGAAGTTATTCATTCGTTAAACACAGATATATATATCCATTCTGCTTGTAAACAATATGGTATGTATGTGTGTATGTATGAGGGTTTCGCTTGATCTTTTTATTTCATCATTAGCGTAGCGTAGGAAAAGATTTTCATATGTTGGCATTTCCTGTCTAAAACGTTAGTGTGATGCTTGCCAAAACTGAAAGTTTTGGTAGTATTTTGATGTATGCATTTATCATTTGTTCATCTACTAGATCAGAAACAGTGACTAGAAGTGAACAGAGTCTATCCAACCTTTAATTCACAAAAACGTGTGTCTATCTAGATCATTTTATACATATTAATTTATTGATTTATCCAATATTTAACAAATAGACTACTGCATATCAGTCCACTTAAGCAGTAGTCTTTCCAAAACTTGGTCTAATATTCACTTGTCCAAACATTTAAGTATATATGAATAAAATAGTAATGTATTTATCATGTTTATGTTTAATATTCACTGTCACCATTCTTCATTTATAAATAATTTGATCAAATATTTTCATCAATTCACTCATTTGGTTATCTAAAGTATATTCCCCCGTGTATAATTACACTGATCCACCTGGTCAACTCGCTGCTGTTGTATCTCTGAGCGATCGAGCAAGGTAGTAAAAGAGACATAACAGTCAACAAATGAAAGGGTAGACCAGATTCACAGTAGTGCAATGGTCTGTCTGACCTGCCAGCTACATTTTCTGCATAGTGCTACAGGCAGCTTAAAGTGGAGCTTGTCTTTGTAACCATATTGAAGAAGTGTTTTGTGAAAGAGGTATGTGACAAAGTTCATCAACTAGTAATCTTTAATCGTCACGGGTCGCCAAGGTGAACTGTGATCAAACAGAAACAAAAGAAACTAAATAAAAGAAATGTCTTTGCTGTTTTCTGTGTGGGAACCTCAGAAGTTCTGTTCACATTTACTTGGTTATTTTGTGGTTTGTTGTAAATTTCACCAGTGGATGGCAGCTGTTTCTACAGAAACTACAAAAAACCTAACTTGTTTACACATTAAATAAAAACTTAAACTCCTCACTATGCCTGTTCCCCTCCTTTTCTCTAACTGCATAACAGCCATGGCAACAGAAATAACAATCCCACCTAGTTCAACGCATCATTTGGAGAAGCAAACCCATCAGGAGCATGTGAGGCTCCATAAAAGCCTCGACGTATCAGAAGAACATAACCTGCTGGTTTGCTGTTAGCGAATGGAAACGTATGACACATTACCGGCTGAGAGAGGGACAAAAACATGTTTCTCTCTGCTGTATGAAAGGGAACTTATGTTTCACATATAAACGCCACACATTTTTCCCCATATTGAAGGCACATGAGTCATACCCAGGCAGACTGGGAGTGAAAGTCTGGAGGTAGATGAAGTGTAATGTCAACTTTAGTAGCTGTTTGTATTTAAAGTTGCTTTGGTATGATGGCTCACAGAGGAGGCCCCACTCTGTGTATTTTGCAACTCCTCAGTGATGTCATGAACCCATGGGTTAAAAAAAAGCAGTGTCTCTAAAAGAGAGCAAATGCACAGAGTTTCCATAGTAGCACAATAAAAATATATCATATTTACAATCAGAACAGATTAAATCAATGAAGTTTTGATGGGAAAAAACACATCCCCTGGATGACATGGAGTGACCTACTTCACTGCCTAACAAATGACCCGTTGAAAGGTTTTGAAAAAGGAATATCTTATCTATAGAAAGTTTTGAGAATGGTCTAAGTTGGGAGAAACAGAACTTATGATGAGCAAATTGCTAGTCTGAATGCAGCCAGGTCCGCAGTGGATCTGCGCAATCTTTTAAACAGCTCCAGTCTCAAAGGTTTTACAGCAAGAAACAATATGAAGTTCTGAAGACTGGTGTTGTTTTAACAAGGCTGAATCCACTTCGGTAGTGCGTCTGTTTAAACAAGCCATAATTAGCTCATTAATACAGTTTGAACAAATCTACCCCAATGCCATTTCAAAACAACTTCAGCTTTTTTTTTCATAGTGATTCTTGGAAACTCTACTTTTAAAACCTTTACATTGCTGTCAATTGAACATTGCATGGTTATTTTGGCAGAAACATAAGATTTCTGATGAAAATGACCCCAGGCTGCATTGGAAACAAGATGCTGCTAAAATAAAGAGCAGCTTCTAGAGGACTTGTGCCCATACTGATATGTGTATAAGGGCATGTAGGGTTGTTTATATGGTAATATCATCCCTACAAAATGAAAACTGTTTTGCGCCAGAGTGGTTTCAATTCAACAACATGCATGTTAGGCTGCCTTCAGGCCCAGGCCTCCCTTGCAGATGTGTTTTCTCAGTAAGATTTGCCTGGTCATATAATAAAAAAGTAAAAAAAATTGAATGTACTCAACCCCTGAGTACAAAATAGTAACTGCTTTGTACAAAACTATACCTGCTGAGTACTAGGTGGCAGAAATACAATTCATTTTGAAGTATTTATTTCACTCTTAAAATTAAAAAGTCAACTATTTAAATACAAAACTGACAGCCTACAATTTGTCTCAATGATTTTTTTTAATCTATTTGTATTATTCCAGTGTGTTTTTGGAAGACTGTGAAGGCACTCGGTGTGAACAATCTCACCCTGAAATGATTCATTAGAAGCAGCTGTTGACTGCTGCACTTCCTCTGGCTCTTCATCTGTGCTGCCTCCGTATTCATCCTGCTCAGCCTCATCCTCCAGACCGGCTGCTTGGTCTGACTTTACAGACTTTCTGTTCTTCTGTCCGTCAGAACTCCTAGAGGAGAAACCACACCTGAATACAACAACAATTTCAACAAAAAGAATCTGATGAGTTAGAGCAGTGGTTCCCAACCCTGGTCTTAGAGGCACACTATCCTGCATGTTTTAGACGTTTCCCTGCTCTTCAGCGTGTCTTCACAAGCTTGTTATTCATACAAATCAGGTGTGTCAAAGCAGGGAAACATCTAAAGTATTAAGGATAGGGGGCCTCAAAGACCAGGGTTGGGAACCACTACTTAGAAGACTGCTGTAAATCAAAGATGTCAATTAAGCATCTAAAGCTCCTTTTCAGTTGTTACCTTTAAGAAAATGTCTGATGAAATTCTACTTGAACCACTTCAAAACGCTTCAGCATTTCAGAATGTTAGGTTTGGGAGGTTACTGTAAATCCATAAAACCAAAAGATACTGTATGAACAAAGTACCTTGTTTCCTGCAGGGTTGTGAGAGTTTCCTGCAGACTGCGGATCTTTGCTTTCTTCTCATTGAGGACCAGGACAAAACGAGAATAGAGCTCTGCTTCCAGGGTCTCTTTGCCTTCAATGTAATGCTTCAACCTGAAATACACACACACACATTTGTATTTCTATCCTTATTGGGACCAATCAGTGACTTCCATTCATTTCCAGTAATTTCTACAGCCTAACCCTGACCAATTTACCCTAAACTAACCTCAAAGGTACCCACCTGACCCTAAAACTAACTAAACTCAATCACCACCTTAGTCCTAAACCAATCCCCTGACCCACAAATGGAGTTTCACCATATTAGGACCGGTCTTTGGTCCCCATTAGGACTACTGGTTCTAACAAGGTAGGTGTGTATACCAGAAATGGTCCTAAAAAAAGGTAAAGTGGGGAGAACAAGTATTTGATACGCTGTTGATTTTTCAGGTTTTCCCACTTGCAAAGCTTGTAGAAGACTGTAATTTTTATCGTAGGTACTCTTCAACTGTGAGTGATGGAATCTAAAACAAAAATCCAGAAAAATACAATGTATGATTTTTAAATAACTAATTTCCATTTTATTGTGTGAAATAAGTATTTGATCATCTATCAACCGGTAAGAATTTTGGCTCTCACAGACATGTTCTTCTTTAAGAAGCCCTCCTGTTCTCCACTCATTATCTGTATTAACTGTACCTGTTTGAACTCATTACCTGTATAAAAGACACCTGTCCACACACTCAATCAATCAGACTCCAGCATCTCCACAATGCCCAAGACCAGAGAGCTGTGTAAGGAGATCAGGGATAAAATTGTAGACCTGCACAAGGCTGGGATGGGCTACAGGACAATAGGCAAGCAGCTTGGTGAGAAGGCAACAACAGTTGGTGCAATTATTAGAAAATGGAAGAAATACAAAATAACGGAAAATCTCCCTCGGTCTGGGBYRCCATGCAAGATCTCACCTCGTGGAGCATCATTGATCTTGAGGAAGGTGAGGAATGAGCCCAGAACTACACGGCAGGACCTGGTCAATGACCTGAATAGAGGTGGGACCACAGTCTCAAAGAAAACAATTAATAACACTCTACGCCGTCAAGGATTAAAATCCTGCAGTGCACGCAAGGTGCCCTTCCTCAAGCCAACGCATGTCAAAGCCCGTCTGATGTTTGTAAATGACCATCTGAATGATCCAGAGGAGGAATGGGAGAAGGTCATGTGGTCTGATGAGACAAAAATAGAACTTTTTTGGTTTAAACTCCACTCGTCATGTTTGGAGGAAGAAGAATGATGAGTACAACCCCAAGAACACCATCCCAACCGTGAAGCATGGCGGTGGAAACATCATTCTTTGGGGATGCTTTTCTGCAAAGGGGACAGGACGACTGCACCATATTGTGGGAAGGATGGATGGGGCCATGTATCGTGAAATTTTGGCCAACAACCTCCTTCCCTCAGTAAGAGCACTGAAAATGGGTCGTGGCTGGGTCTTCCAGCATGATAACGACCCAAAACACACAGCCAGGGCAACTAAAGAGTGGCTCTGTAGGAAACATCTTAAGGTCCTGGAGTGGCCTTGCCAGTCTCCAGACCTGAATCCAATAGAAAATCTTTGGAGGGAGCTTAAAGTCCGTGTGGCCCAGCGACAGCCCCGAAACCTGAAGGCTCTGGAGGAGATCTGTATGGAGGAGTGGGCCAAAATCCCTGCTGCAGTGTGTGCAAACCTGGTCAAGAACTACAGGAAACGTCTGATCTCTGTAATTGCAAACAAAAGTTTCTGTACCAAATATTAWGTTTCATTTTTCTGGTGTATCAAATACTTATTTCACACAATAAAATGGAAATTAATTATTTAAAAATCATACATTGTATTTTTCTAGATTTTTGTTTTAGATTCCATCACTCACAGTTGAAGAGTACCTATGATAAAAATTACAGTCATCTACAAGCTTTGCAAGTGGGAAAACGTGAAAAATCAACAGTGTATCAAATACTTGTTCTCCCCACTGTAATAAAAACAAGTACACACACAAACACATTCACACATTCATTCACGTCAGCTGTTTTTTTTTTTCCTTTTTTTTTTTGTTCACTGAAAAATAAATTTGAACTTTGGAAGGTATTTTGTTACTAACACAGTGTCGTTCATAGTTCTGAGAGCTGTATTTGTTTGTCTTATAAAGAAACAAGGAAAAAAACAGAAAAAAATCATTCAAAGTCAACTGGAAATGTCGACATTTTCATCTTCAATATGTAACAAGAAGAGGAAGCATGACAAGTAAACTTTATTCTATGGTGATTGTAGTTGAAGGACTCCAGTTTCTTCCCACAAACCAAAAACATTAATGTTAGTTTAATTGGTAACTTCAAATTGTCCAGAGGTGAGAGTGACAGGGTGAATGGTATTTGTCACATTTGTCTTTATGTGGCCCTGTGATGGACTTTCAACCTGTCCCAGGTGTACCCCACCCCTCGAACAGTGACTGCTGGTTATGGGCACCAGTAACCCCCATGACCCTGACATCATATGCCAACCCTGCTGTTAAAGGGACCAAAAGTAATTGGACAACTGATTCAAAAGCTATTTCATGGGCAGGTGGGGGCAATTCCTTTGTTATAACATTTTCAATTAAGCAGATAAAAGGCCTGGAATTTAATTCAAGGTGTTGTGCTTTTTGGAAGATTTTGCTGTGAAGAAAACATGTGGTCAAAGGAACTCTCAATGCAGATGAAACAAGCTTAACCGAAAAAGAAGAAAAAATACAAATTGCTACAGCGTTAGGAGTGGCGAAATCTAGTTTGGTACATCCTCAGAAAGAAAGCATTGATGAATGAAAAAAGACACCCACAGAATAAAATGGCGGTGATGATAGCAGACTTAAAATAGATGAACATCTAGCTTTTGTTTTCAAGTACTAAAAGAATACTGACTTTGCTTCTTTAGAAAAGAAAGTATCTAAAATATTTATTTTATTTTTGCAAATTTGTAGAGTCTGTCAAACAGCTTGTGAAAGATTCCACTAGCAATTGGCCCTTGTCAAAATTTAATCCAAGATTTCTTCAATAGTGGCTCCCTCTTCATGTCGTCATGCATCTCAGAAATCCATGTAGAAAAAAAAGGTTATGTGGGTCCTCTGGACTGGTTCTTCTTTAAGAGAATGTTTTGTCTCTTCTCCAAGAGACTTCTTTGGTTTGTGGAGTTAAGCTCAGTCTTATAAGCAATGTTTCCACATGGTGGATAAACTAGTTTAACAATGACAATTAAAACTGTTTGTTCACATGCAAAAGATGACCCTCGGCCTAACAATAGATTGTGAGTGCCCTGATTAACTCTATTGTTCATAGAGGACCATCACCACCATAGGCCTGATGACCGTTAGTGCCCTAATTACACTCATCTGGCCAGTGGTCACTTTCAGAGATGAAGATGTTCTCAACCTTGATAGAAAAGAACGTTGGTTTGAGAGAGAATGGAAGCTGTTTATGAAGAAAACCCATCCATCATTAATCAGAAGTGGAGGCCTCCATGTCCAGTTGTCCCCTTCTGGCTGTTATTGCGAGTATGACTCAGCCCTCTGTGAACAATTGGTGATAATCACTCCAAAGTGCTTCACACTTCAGTCATTCACCCATTCATACACACATTCACACACTGATGGTGGTAAGCTACATTGCAGCCACAGCTGCCCTGGGGCACACTGACAGATTGATTCATTATAGTAATATAAATACATAAAACATCCAAGGGGTAAATTGTTTTTATAGTCACTGTAATTTGCCTTTTTGTGTGTGTTCTTACTTTGCAGCAATGCGTTGGTGTTCTTGGCATAGCCTTCGGTTCTCCTCTCTCAATTTGTGGTTTGTCGTGTGCAGAGTGTTTCCTCGTTGTAAACTGTGAATCAGAACCTCCCTCACTGCCTCCACCGGCTCCGTGACAGCCGTCAGAACGACGCAGCCCAGCCTGAACTGTTGAAGACAAACACATTATTTTATTTATTAGTCTTTTTGAACCAGAGATCCCCAGTATTGTTGTTAGGGCTTTTACTAATGCCTTCATTCTGCACAAGACAGAATGATTATGTTGTTAGCTTTGTTTGTGAACAAAATATTATATTTTCAGAATGCCAAATAAAAACTGTCAACATATTATTTCACTTGCGTTCCTCAAACGCCTTGACCTGTTTGACAAAACTTTTCTAGTTATTTATACAAAGAATTCACTCTTGCAATCATTAACAAGAAAAAATTAACCACTCAGAGGGGATTTTATTCACATATTTTTTTTTAATTTAACTTTTATTTATTCAGGTAGATCTCATTGAAATTAAAAATCTCTTTTTCAAAACAGACCTGGCCAAGAATGGCAGCAGCACACAAACATTGTAAAATTCAAAACGACAAATATTAAACTACAATCCAGGGTTTCCCCTAGATGTAACTGATTGTGAAGCTCTGCCACGGCAAAATATAAGCTGCCACAGCTTCAGAATTATTATTATTATTTTTTTAGTCAACATAAAACAGGGGTTGACACAACCATTGTTTAGGTTGTCCGAGACAACCTATTTTCGTTTCGGACAACCAGATCCCACCTACAGGTTGTCTGGTGGACAACCAAGAAAAAAGACCTAGATTAAAGTTTTACGCCACGGGTGTTCGTCATTGTAAAAATAAATGGGAGAAAAAAAACTTGTTAAAGCCACCTAGGGAATAAACTGACTGTTCTTTCATTCAATAAAGAGAACCACAGTCAAAGTTTTACCCAATCAGAACAGAGCAGGGCGGGTTATGGTGTCTGACTGACAGCGCTGCCTTTTTTTCCTTTCTCTGTGGGTGGGTGGGGGTCAGCTTCACTCAGCTCAGGTGAACACCTCCCGGGAAAGCCTTCAGCGTTTCCTGGACTATTTTCCACTGAGGTTTACGTTGTATTTTATTTATATATTATATTTCTAAAAGGACCTCGCAGCATTTCCCCTGTAACACTGTGTGTTCACGAGCACAACAAAACCGTGACAGATCACCTGACTGTTTTTAAAGCGAGKGGCAGCGACTGCAGCTGCTGCAGTCCTCCACGCACATTGCGGCTCCGACCTGCCTGGGACTTAAGAGCCCATACATGTCAACCCCTTCAGACGTTTAACTTGTATAATGAGCATCAAAAATCTGTAATGTGCACAAAAAAATCAGTATTAGTCATACGGGAGTGGGGTGGGGTTGCAAGCGGACCGCAGCTGTGTGGGGTGGGTGGGGGGTGTCTTTTAAAGAAGTGTCTACTTTTGACTTTCATTTTTTTCTAAAATCACTGTTTTCTGAGTCAGCTTCAGGTGCTTGTAGTTAATCATGAATATCTTCTAAATTTAACCAGGTGTTTCAATGCCTTTAAATTACACACAAATTTTAGTGGAGAAACTTGTCAGTTTGGTTAAAAGAAAACAGGAAAAATAAATTGTTTTCTTTTCTGTGCAGAGACCTTCCTGTGCATATATCAAAGCTCCTCAGTTGAAAACACTAAAATGATAGAAGAGATGTTTAAAAACCTCTTTCCTCAGAAAGTCTTCAGTCCTAAAAACACTAAATTGTAACTTTTATGAGGTCATGTACACAGCATACTCCTATTTAAATGAAAATGTTTGATCTGTGCGTAGAAAGCTTATTGGATGTTATTGGAAGCACATTGGATGTTGGATGTTGATTTTTGGTCTCTATTTCAAAGAAGAGGATGAGAAGGAGGAGGAAGTTTTATTCAAGTAGCTCATGAAACTGTCAACCTGGCTGACTGAGAACATTTGCATATAGTAAACTTTGTATACAGAACAATATCGCTTACCTATTAAATTACATTTTTATTGAGATTTTTTTGGACAACCAAAATGTTTTGCGGAAAACCAGATTTTGTCAACCTGTTAACACCCCCCCCCACACACACACACACACACACACAAGAGGCCACCACCACGGTTAAAATAAAATCCTAGGGGAAACCCTGCAATCAAATACATCAAATAAAAGAAAAACAAGAAACACTCATAAAAAGGTAAGGTAGGACTAAAATAGATCCAAAGATGCTGACCAAAAACGAATAAATAAAATTTTAGTTTAATTTGCAAAGAATTAGCACCAGTGGGCATAAGTGATGATCTCACAAGACAAGTAGAAGTTATTCTAAACTGTGAGTAAACTTCACCAAACGTAGATATATTAAGCAGAGTTACCTGAACTCAGTGAAGTTCGTAAAGAAACACATTGTGGGTTTGAATGAGGCTTGGTGACTATATCAAGGAACTGCCCAGGATGTGAGGCTTACAAATTTACATCAGCCCAGTGTTGGAACCAATGGGTGCATGAGGGCACTCATACACATTATGAAGATTTGACCCAAGACAAGATGTACCAAGAGACGATTGCTGTATTGCACTGCACAACTCTATGACATCAGCGCCTGACATCGAGACACATGTATTTGAGTTTATTCAACAACCGTGGCAAAAAAAAATCTAAAGCTGGCATTTTGTGGAGCTATACTGTATATTGGCATTACTCCTAGTGTGTCTATATTGGCTCTGTCATGGACTGATTATCTGTCAAAGGTGTTTGCTGCCTCTAAACCCATTGAATGCTGGGCTAGTTACAATTAAAATTTGTATTAATTTTTTATTTTTAGATTATTATTTTTTTATTATTAGACCTTTATTTCACCAGGAAAATCCCACTGAAATTAAGGATCTATTTTGCACTGGAATCCTGGCCAAGACTGGCAGCAGTACACAGAGGTTACAGAGTTCACAGCAAAAACAGAAAAAGTTTACACCATCATAGATAGGTTAAGTAAAGGTTTCCTCAGTTTACAGAAAGATTATACCTTCCAAAAATCAGTAAGAACAGCCATAAAAACATTTAGTGATGACAGCACATTTAGGTTCATGTATCTCTGCAACTGGTTCCAAGAAGATGGAGCAGAAAATTGAAAATATTTCTTTCCAAGTTTAGTTTGAACTTTAGACAAGTCAGTCAGAAAGTAAAAATAAATTCTCACAACAAAAAGAATATCCTCCAGTGGACTTTCTATTTATATAGGCCAACAAATATGATGGAAGATATCCTAATATGGCCTTATAAATAAAAATATGCCAATGACGAAGTCTCCGAGTGTCCATGGCAATCTATCCAACCCGTTTGTATGATGTGCAGTGATGTGTAAAGGCTTTTAAAACTGTTATAAATCTTAGAGCTCCATGATAAACAGAATCCAGCAAATAAATAAATTTAAGGGAAGCATGCATGAATAAAATACCCCCATAGTCCAGTACACACATTAACGTTGCCTTAACCAGTCATTGTCTATCCTCAAAAAATAGACATGATCTAATTCTAAAATAAAATCCAAATTTTAATCTCATCTTCTTCACTAGCTGTTGAGTAAGGGAAGTAAATTACAAATTTATAAATTTTTATTTTAATCTATAAATTTCTTTAGAGATTACAATAAATCACAGATAAAAGGGTGGATGGATATAAAAATGATAACTGAAACATACTTTCAAATATATAAAAAAATTCTCTAAATAAATGAAAATGAGTATGGATGACTATAAAACTACTTGAAAATGTTTATGGCTTAGTTGCTGTATGCCATTTTTGTTTTCAAATAGGACTTTTAAGGGCTACTATCTATTTATCATAGACAATGGTTGGGGGAAAAGTAGTGCATGTGCAAAATATAATATATGCCTCAAGATTCTTATGTTTACTGACATGTTATGCTTGAGACATTTGCCCCTAAAACAATAGACTTGTTTATGACGCACATCTGCTTTAAAAAAAGACCTAAACAGAGGATGTTGGGGAACTATTTATTGTGCAACTGTTGATGTTGGAGAAAAGAAGCCCTGTGTTTCTAAAAATAAACCAGAGATCAATTACAGCATCTTGTGTGTGGGTGTTCTGTCTCCCTCTGCAGAGGTTTTATTCAGGACGAAGCCTATCCAACTGACAGACAACATTGGAAATTATTTTTTCCATGACACATTGGCAATGTGAGCTGTGTGCCTCGAGTGGCTGTTGGGAATGGGGTGGCCAGTGGCTGTTCGTGCTGGGATAGAATTTTCCAGCCTCTGAAACCTTGACCCCAAAGACGGAAGTACTGACCACCTGGGTCCTTAACCATTGCTGAGACCCCACGAAGCATTGCTTTTCAAAGTCCAGGTGAAACTGATCCATAGCAAGACAAAGCCAAGTTGAAGAAAGAATGAATGCCCCTTGTCTCAGATCCTGCTTATAATGTTTACGGACAGGATCTCATGGTGTAGTTGTGGAGAGGAAGGTGTCTGCTTTGGGAACCACAGGGTCCCATCTCTGTTTTATGAAAATTATGTATGTGACTGGGGTGGTTCGCAGCTGAGTGTGAAGCAGCTGTGATGAGAATCAGTTTCTCTAATCTGAGGCCATGGTGCTCAACCGGAAAAAGATGAAATGCACCCTCCAGGTCGGGTGGAGAGTCTCTACCTCAAGTGGAGGAGTTTAAGTGTCTGGGTGTCTTGTTCAAGAGTGATGGTAGGATGGAGTGGGAGATGGATCAACAGAATGGGGCCTTGTCCAAAGGTAATGAGGGTGTTGTTTTGGTTGGTCGTGGTGAAGAAAGAGCTGAATTGAACGACAGAGCTCTCAGTTTATTGGTCTGTTTACATTTCAACACTCTTTCAGTCAAAATCCAGACCACATGACGATATAGGGTCATGAGGTGTGGATCATGACCTAAAGAACATGATCCCAGTTACAAGCAGACAAAATGAGCTTCCTCCGTAAGGTAGCCAAGCTCAACCTTAGAGATAGAGTTATTAGCTCCATCATCTGGGAGAAGGTCAGAGCAGAGCTGCTGCTCCTCCACATCAAACAGAATCAGTTGAGGTGGTTCGGGCATCTGATGAGGATGCCTCTTGGTTGTCTCCCTTTAGAGGGGTTTCAGGCATGTCCCATTTGTATCAGGCCCTGGGGAAGACCCAGGACTCGCTTGAGGAATTAAGTATCCTCTCTGGCCTGAGAATGCCTCGGCATCCTCTAGGACTAGCTGGATAGTGTTGCTGGGAAGAGGAGTGTCTGGGTTTCTCTCCTGGACTAGCCTGGTAAAAAACAGCCCCTTTTTCTACACTTTGCTTCACACAGAGGGTCTAGAGAACCTCGGCTCTTGAGAAGGGATTTCTTGCTGGAGGCATAGCCACTGCATGCTTACAAGTGGAAGCTCCAAATTTCAGATACTGCATATCTAATTCACAAAGATCATGATCTAGTTTCAGTCACATAACCTTCATGTCACCAGAGGATCTGCATTGTATCACTGTAGACCCGAATGAACTCTATGAGCAAACATGGCATTGTGTTTGAGAAAAACTTGTGTATGATTTCCTTTTTTGGTCTGACCATTGCCCTCTCAGTAAGGCTGGCTCCCACTCTAAACACGTTGTATGACATTCATAAAGCTGTTACACATGTTTCTCCCCAAAATCTGTTAGGCAATTGGCAAGACTTGAGACTCTGGGTCAAAAAATGTGAGGCTATATAGTCTTGGGAAGAACAGTGGATCATTTTATTTTCACCCTCTCATAGCATGTTCAAAATGATTTTCACCTCTATCTTTCACACACAACAAATGGTTTAGCTGGCTCCATTTGAATGGGGAGGCTCATTTTCCTCTCAATAAGAAGCTGCAGGCATTGCCGTCCGGAAAGATGTACCCTGTGCACATGTGAAGTTGTATGGACTGTCCATAAATTACACAAATTTTTTCCCAAATCTGCATGCAAACAGATGTATAGTAAAAATCTTCCAGATTTTTTTTCAAAAACCTTGCTTCAAATTTGTTTGTCTTAGAGCTGTCACACAAAAATATTCATTTTATTTGCAGCTTTGAGTCTTCCACCCCTTCAGACTCCAGTGGGCAGAAACCCTGTGCGGTCACGTTTACCGCAGCAGAAGGGGTTTCCCAGGAGCTTGGGGATATGGCTATATGGCGGCCTTCAGACTCTCCTTGTTCCTCATGCCGTGTCATTTGTTTTGCTTATGGACATCTCCCTGCAGCTTGCTGTCTTCATTATAATGCAATACAACAGAAGATGCTTAATCTCACTGTAAAATATTTAACAGTTTTAACCCCATTCTCCCCAATACAGGAAATGTTTTCATTTCTTCTCCCACTGTGTGAAATTCACACATGGCCACGAATATGGGAAGCTGAAGTGCCTGTGACATCAAATTTTTGTAATAAATATTTATGTATTTTTGGAAAAATAACATTGATAACATATTGTAAAAAAATATTTAATGTCACTGAGATGAACATTTGTTGAGATATTTGCATGTGAAATAACAGGAAGTGATGTCAAAGGGGGACATCTGAATGTGAACAGAACGTTGCTAAAATAGCTGACAACAAAGACTGTAGAGAAGAATCTGATGTTTCTTTAGATTATTTTAATCCCTATCATAGAGAGATGTGAAAGAGTCATAGTTCAAATAATATTGTTTAAATAAACAAAAACTAGGATGTTTTCTTTCTCAAAGAGTTCCCCTTTGATGTCACTTTCTGTTTCACTTTAGCTGAGCCAAATTTAAAAGAAAATATGCCAATTATGTGACATAAAGGGTAAAATGATGTGTTTTATGCCAAGTTCCTTCAATATAAATACTGTATATTTTCTTTGACTTTTTATATTTCATGGATATGCATGTCACAGGCACTTTAAGTACTCTACTACCACAACGGTGCAGATTTACTTTCTCGTGTCACCTACTGACATACAGACACACCATATTTCCCCTGGCATGTGGGAGGGTCAACCACAGACATTGATATTAATTTTAACCATTGTTACTCTGAACTTTAGTAGAAGTCATCTCAGAACTCAGAATTAGGACCTACCTCTCTCATGGCTTGGCAAAATAGAATAACTCTGAACATGCTATTTGGCGAAAAGGGCAGAGGTTTAAAATGTTTGTATTCCAGTACTGCCAGAAAACTCTGGTATTAGTAACATTTTTGACCCTATGTTTGACAAGTGAAGTATGTTAAATTAATCTCTCTTACTGTCTTTGGTAGTAGCCCTGTCTATCCTGTGTTTTGTAGATGTTGCATACCACGTATTAAAGGCCTTTTTCAAAGACTGATAAACACAGTGATAGACAACAGATTTTTTTCCACAACACTAGGTTTTTCAATACCCATACAAAACAGGAGTGGAAAATTGGCGCGTGGCCATCGTTTGTCATTGTATGTGCATGTGTAACACATACTGGACAGAGGCTTAAATTTAGGAATCAAGTAAAATCAATTTGGAAATGAACTGATCAATCTATGGATCAGGTAATGACACTTCAAAATAGTTAATGCCCGCTCTCCATGAATTGCTCTGGTATCCCAGATATCCAAGTTAACTGGCTGTGGCTATGTAGTTTTAACATAGACAAAAGCTAATCGCTACCCAACAAATGTTACTTTAGCTTGTCAATAGGCTAGTTTTGTGCTGAGAATGTAGCAACATCAAAATACAATGTTATCAGGTTCAAACTGTGTCACGTAAAATATAGTTTTCCTCATTTATTCATGTATCTGATTCTTTAAAATTTTCGTATTTTATACTGCTGTTGATCTTTTCTGGTGTCCTCTCACCTTCTGTTTCTTCTCAGTGTTTAATTTTTGCCAACAATTACTTCACTGCTTTCTGGAAATGTTAAGTAAATAAATTCAAACTGTTCAAACTGCCTGAAATGGAAATACCTCTTCTGAGTTGCTGTAATATGTCCAGTGATTGCCTCAATGTGTTCTTTCAGTCTGTGGGTGTAATTTTACTTTTGCTTTTACTTGGCATCTAAGAAATCATATTAGAGATCTGTATAGTAGAGCTCCTGGATAGACTGGCCCTTGTTGACATCTTTAAGACTGACAATCTGGCTGGATCATTTTGCTGAAATGGGATTCCTCACGCTTTCATGGAAATGCTCCAGTTTCAAAAGTTCCTCCTGATGCATTTCATAGAAAATGTCCATTGTTCAGTTTCATTTCAGTAAAAATAACTAAGAGAAGCACACTTTCCTTTTCAACTTTCCTGAAAAAGTTCTACTTCTTTCAGCTTTTACAAACATCATACCACAAAACTACACACACACACACACACACACACACACACACACACACACACACAC
>NW_013952656.1:515201-516734 GCF_001266775.1 Austrofundulus limnaeus
CAGGTGGGAAGTTATCAACATAGTTTGCATCACATCAGTGTGATGACAACTGCACACTGTTAACCTCCTCTGAAACGACATATGTTCTCGCGAGACTGGCAATGGTTTTTGTTTTTATTTATTTTTTTATTTATTTTTTGTTGTTTTTTTGTTTTGTTCTCTGCCTGGGAAGGGCTACTCTGTGTGTGTATTGGATGGAATAAGATGGTGGACGAATAAAAAGTTCGGCAAAGAAAAGAAACGTGTTTATTTAAAGTTTACACACACTCAACAGCCATCTGGTGAGATTAGAATTTGTTTTCTGTACTTGTGAATAAGTTATTTAAATGACATATCCAGTAACTCACTGGGTTTGGGACTGTTGAGACTAGTTGGTGTACTGCATTCAAGAGGGAACATCCTTGAAATGTTTACATGGTTTCTCATTTTCCTCATGCGAGTCTCAGAGGCTTGTAGTTTTTTCACTTTAGAAAGATTGTGCAACCCTTTTTTTCCAATCAATATAGTCACGTGTCTCAAACAATTTAGTTTCTGCAATTCCTGAGCACTAAAATGATAAAATATAAAGCAAAAAAATACGCCGATTTTCGGTTGGAGTCTCACTAAATTCTGAGTGTTAGAGAGAGCGAGATATGTAACTGTGCTCTTGATGAAAACATCAGAGGTCTAAAAACCACAACGATGATAAATTATTTATTGCAATATTGAGATGCCAATAGTTGTAAATCTCACAGAGCAAGAAAAAATGCTAATTTTCTTATATTAAACTCAATTTTGTATACATAATGATTGTTTCAGTTATTAATGTTGAGCTTAGTTGCAAAAACACAAAAATATTAGACTGTGATTTGATAAACTAAGAACAGATATGTACATATTTCATAATATGACATACCCACCTGTACTCATTACAGTTTTAAATCTGTTACATTTATGAGCATTAGATTTCTCAGTCAACTTTAAAATACACTAGTCCGATAGTTTAAGTGACAGCTGGCACACAAAAAAATATACACATACGTTATTTTAACCATCTAGGGAACACCTGTGTTAAGTTGGGTTCAGCTTTGGTGACATTTGGGGGCAATTTAAAGACAAAAATCCTACGTTTGGGGACAACTGGTGCATTTGGGGACAAAAGTCGAGTCCCCATTTGGTTTAAATGCCATTGGTGGGGTGGGGGTTGGGTTTAAGCTGTGAACTGAGTTTAGGTCAGTTTTAGGGTCAGGTACCTGTGAGGTTAGCCTTAGGGTTTGTGGTCAGGGTCAGGCTGTAGAAATGTAATGGAAGTCAATGAAATGTCCCCAATTGGATAGATGTGCAAACTTGTGTGGGTTGTTGCTTAGGGGTCTGTTGGTACTTTGCTGTGTTTAACAGCAGTTCAGATAGGGAATGTATAGGCAACACATTGGAGCTTCTCGTTATGACTGATAACTGACAACTGAATAATTATGTGTGTATGCGTGAGTGTGACGCACATTACCCTGTGGGTGTGTGTGTGTGTGTGTGTGTGTGTGTGTGTGTGTGTGTGTG